>NW_027526225.1:65854410-65894736 GCF_048455015.1 Haemaphysalis longicornis | reverse complement strand
CGCGAAGTACTTTGCTCCACGGTCAAAAGAACCACTCCATTGATAACAAAACCTGGGTTACATCCTCACTCACTCACTCACTCACTCACTCACTCACTCACTCACTCACTCACTCACTCACTCACTCACTCACTCACTCACTCACTCACTCACTCACTCACTCACTCACTCACTCACTCACTCCCTCGCTCGCTCGCTCGCTCACTCACTCACTCACTCACTCACTCACTCACTCACTCACTCACTCACTCACTCACTCACTCACTCACTCACTCACTCACTCACTCACTCACTCACTCACTCACTCACTCACTCACTCACTCACTCACTCACTCACTCCTTCAAATGATTCCCCACGTTAGTAAGAGGCAGGTGATGCGATTGCCATTCCGAGAGAACGTACCATGATCTCTTTCTCTCTCTCTCTCTCTCTCTCTCTCTCTCTCTCTCTCTCTCTCTCTCTCTCTCTCTCTGTGTTATACAGCGATCTGCCTCCTCCCTCTTGCGCCTAGTATTCCCTCCTGGGCAGGGGAACCACGCTGACTGCTCCACACTAAGGACGAGTGCGATGACCACCACTGCCTCCTAAATTTCGATCGCGCTCATTGCTCGGCAGCTTCGCATGTATAGGGAGCAGTTGACAGCCAGGCTATTAAAGACGATAGTCTTCCTTGGACTACTTCAATGCGAAAATTTTGGCCTGTTTATTTGCTTGTCTGTCCCTCGAAGCAGCCACCAGGCCGAAAGTTGGAAGAATTCTTGAACGGGGTGTCTTTATAGGCAAAGCACTTCTGAACTACTGAATGTGGTGGCGATGCCTGTCCATAGTGGCCGAAATTGTTGAGAGAGAGAGAGGAGAGAGAAATAAACGTTTCTTGGCTGAAAAGACTACCTAGGACTTGGTCCTTGCCGGTCCGAGGTGGTAGGTCTCCTCAGTCCAGGAAACCTCTGGCGGTGGCTGCCATAAGCAAAAAAAAAAAAGTAGGCATATTTGACGTAAAACTTCAGTACATAAGCAACATTTGCATTGTTGCACTATTTACAATACATGACTGCTTGATTTTTGCGATAGAAAATTTTTAAAATATGCTTTGAAAAAAAAATGTTTTCACCTAAAAATTAAAAAATCTGTCGGTGCGCCCCCTCGTGTTAGTCTTGCAAGTTTAAGAGGGATAAAAGTTTCCACAGATGACGCGAGCTGCGAACGCGGCGAAATTGGCTTGACTTAAGGAAACCTCCACTGCGTTTATATAGGCAGGAGCGAAACGGGAGGGAAAGAGCGTGAGAGATGGACAGGGAAGAGAATTGACGCATTTACGTGGTATGTGTGACAGAAGGCTGTCGTCCTTTGACGTCATTTGCACCGAAGGGAGCAGATACGCGGATAATATTTATGTGGATGGTTACGACGACGAGTAGTGACGCACGTACAGACGTACACAATTTTCGCGTAATGGAGTTTTAGGTGGGCTGGAAATAAGGCAACGCACCAAGGTGCCAAGTTGAAGTGTTCGGTGCACAGTGTTTCGTGTTACAGTAAGAGCTCGTTAACTCGAACTCCACCTCAGTTGAAATTAAGGGAAGTTCTAACTAACAAAACTGAAGTACAAAAGCCGTATACAATGTGATTGCGGAGCAGTACAGCATGTCAGCAACTGAATCCTTAAAAAAAGGCTTTGATTGAAGCCTGCGTTTTATATTTGAAAGCGAAAACCAGCACTTTTTGCTCAAACGAACGAACGTAGCGGAAGGCTTCCTTTCCGCGCACTCCAAAACTGAAGAAGATACGAGCGGCATTTCATCCGGTCGTTACTTCCGAGTGATGGCCGCACTTGTTCTTTGTCAGCAACCTCCTCGTGGTGATTGGCAGCGACAGGGTCTACGCTTCTTATCTTAGAAAGGATGCCATTTGTCCGCAAGCCGCACACCCTGTTCTCATTTCCCCATTGAAGCAGTCCCAGAAGAAACTCTTTCCGAACGGCCGCCATGGGGAGTTTTTAAATAGATTTTGCCTGATCTAACTTCTCTCCGGTTTTTTTTTTCTTTTTCAGGCGACGAAGCCTCGTATGTAAGGCCGGGTTCAGACTGTTTTCGCAACTGTCGTAATATCTTTAAGTAATGACTTTAAGTAATGACGTCATTCGACGTCTCAGCCAACCGAACTTCGTGAAACGCCGTTTTTTTACGTCCATAGCGCACGATATGGCAGTTACGTCAATAGTCTGAACATAGCATAAGCAGCGGGGCCATTTCTCAGGCTGTGCGCCAGGCCCTAAGCTGCCGCGTGGTGGCGCTTAGTTCGAATCATCCGCGGCTGACTCCCCTCACGTTCGAATTAAAGGGCTTTTCAATACAAATGTTTTTATGAGGCTTGTCTGGACAAAACAGTCCAGTTCGAATTCACCCTAAATTCGAATTATTAAAGTTGGAATTAACGAGCTTTCACTGCAATACATACTTAAGGGAAACTTGTTGTTGTTGTCTACGCGAGCCACGCATCAACAAGCGTGCCGTCGTGCACTGCGAAGACGCGTTCCGTTTTACCTTGGCTTGGCTCACAAACCAGCTTAAAAAGTGTTGCGTAGACCACATTACAGCCTTAAAAGACAATAAAAAGCTGTTTTATCATCTAAAATCATAGCTCTAATATATGTCTTCGTCCGGAATTTTTCAAATGCTTCATGCGAGACGAACAAGTAAAAATTCAGGGAAGTTTGCACTTACGCGCAGAACTTGAATGGCGAAGATGTTGAAGGTGATCACTGGCGGACACAAAGTTGAGTTTTGGTATCATTTTTGTGCCGTTGTCGACGTCGGCGGCATGCCATTTCAATTACCTTATGTTGAGTAAGGCCAGAGTGAGCTCGTTGTTTTAGTCGACGTTTTCGTACGCCAGTCTGCAAGCGCGGCATATCGTCTCTAGCGGAGGCTTTGCATGCCGAGCCTCTTGAAGCGCAGTCTCTTTCGCGGTTAGTTCTCACGGCCGGGTCATGTGGAATCAGCAGCTTCGACATTCAAGTCGTGGCTCTTCTAGGGTACAGAGCTCATGCACACGACGACACGAGGAAGAATGAACTAGGAGCGTATGCTACATCGTGTCTGCCTCGTTCCAGCAATTGTTGCCACTATACAGCGAACGCTGGAGTTGTTTTGCGGCCAATGTTGGCCAATCTCACTAAGTGGGTATTCTGGCTTGGCGAACCTGCGCTCGGGGCACGCAGCGAACACTGAGTTTTTTTTTTTTTTTAATATTTCCCAATCTTCATCAGTGGGTATGCTTTGCTTGACGAACGTGCGCTCGAGGCAGGCGTGCACGAGTGTTCGGCATTTTCTAGGTATTTTGTAACTGCGGATACCATGTACAATCGATTTGCTCAAAAGCTTCGCTGTTCAGTAATGTCATCGTTGTTGCTGCTGTCAAGAGCGAACAGAAATCGCCTTGCTAGCCCGGCCAAGTAAACATGGAACACTATCAGCAGTTATGATTGCTCACTTAGCGGCACGGCACTTGGGGGGCAGTTTCCCTCAAGTATGTATTATCATGAAACGCTATGGCTCAGCGTAGGAGCAGTGTTGGAGCTAATGGCCCAGTCCCGTGAATTATTCAATTTTGCGATACAAATTTATACGAAGCGTGCAACAGGTTTCGAGTACGTAGTTCCACATGCAGTTAAAGGTAAACAACGCGAAGGTAAACAACACGAAAATTTTATGAAACGTCGCCATGGCTGCGACGAGTTTCAAAACCTAAGAAGCAAACAGAAGCAGTTACACAGACTGGAGCCACAAAAGTTGAAGGGTCAAGTGCAAACAGTGAGACATTAAACGAGGCCACATTCATCAACAACTACAGATCTCTCGAACTAGTATTTTTTGAGCGGCCGCATTCCTTCACAGGTCAGATTTCACGCTTAGGGTACGGAGGTTACGTGCACGCAACGAAGGATTTAGACCGAACTCAAATTATTTCGCTGTTTTGGGGGTTTCGCATATACTGAGAGGTTGGCCCTACGGCAATTATTTTCGAGAGTTTATCCTCCCAACATTTTTCTTTTATTCCGAAACGCAGACGTTTACACTCATAACATTGGTGCCCCCTTACTGCCTGCATACCCAAACATTCCCACCTTGGGTGAAAATCACTTGCATTCCTTTTACTGTCAGCTGCGCCAACTGCGTCTGCCAACTTGGAAAGATTAAAGTTGGAAGCGCTGTTCGCCGCATCAGCATGTTGCGTTCCCTGAAGTTGCGTTCCCTTAGCTAGCCTGCCCCATTGCCAAGGCCGCAGCTGGGACGACCTGATGCAGCATTTCTTAAACGGCCGGGGCCCGTGGCCGGGGCAGCAAGCTTCAAGTGTTCCGGAGAGCAGGTCTGCTGCTTAGGGAGGGTGTACGGCGCTTGTCTCGACAGCCAGCAGCCTTTATTAGTCGAACGGTGTACTACGGCCGCAACTCCCGTGACCTCACCACTTTTTGTACGACTGCTCGTAGGAGATAATAGAGAGTTTTAGCTTAGCGTCTTCGACGGTCCGCTCCGGTACCGGCGGCGCGCTCTGCGAAACCGGAGCCAATGCCGCTCGCGGCCAGGCGCGCCACGCATGCGCAATGGCGTTCCCACTTGCTATCGGAGAGGAGCGGACCATGAAAAACGGTCAGCTAAAACTCCCTGATATTTTAAAATTTCCCAGCAGGTAGGGCTTCAAATTATCTTTGACCTCCTGGGGAACTTTAACGCGTGCTGGAATCACGAAACACTGGAGAGTATGCATTTCGCCCCGTCGGAAAGCAGCCACAGTGCCGGGAGTTGAACCCGGGTCTTTGGGCTCCGCAGCACCATACTTTTGCCTCTCGAGCCACCGCGGCGATTATATTGCTGTTTTGATGTGTGGATGGTCACCACGAAAACCTCAGTTTTTTCCGGAAACCGAACCTAGCATGAGAAAAGGTAATGCAACCAAGCCAAAGGAGGCCAAGCGATGTCACACCGTACCACACCACCACGTTCCCTTGTCCAACCTTGGCCACTTAACTTGACCCAACCTCAATCTACATTGCAGGCTCTCAGTGAGAGCTCAGAAGGCACTATTTCTCGGAAGGCACACTCAGAAGGCACTTCGAGATAGCACTGGCATAGACCACTAGCCTCGTATTTTTGTTTTGCTCTGCCCGGTGTTCTATGTAAAAAAAAAAAAAAAAAAACGTTCGCAAAAATATTTCCGGGTGTTATCTAAATGGTGCGGAACCATCCGCTTGTGTTCCCTAACGCGTCGCACAAAAGCAAATAGCCATCTTTATTACATCGACTTGAACGTACACGATTCAACCCACTGCCCCAGAACTATATCCACCGCTTTATGAATGATGGTAATTCGAGGGAAGATGATGTCCTCGCTGATTCCGTACTGCGGGTGCTTGCGAATTCCTTTTCTACGAGAGAGGCGAGGAATTTGTCCGTCGCGTGAGGAACGTTTACACGTAACCCGCATCAGAAATATGTGGCGTCTTCGTCGCGGAATGAATGACGTAGTGTGTAGGAGTGCTTGGATTGCGCTTTCGTAGAACCGGAGCGGAACCACGATGTTTCGCAGACGTTACGTGAAGCCGAGAATTCGTCTTGGAGGAACTTTTCTCTAAAGTACTTGTCGCGAGGGTGCTCTCGAAGTGGTTTCTGATGAGAGATATCAGCGCGTTGCTCAGGCGGCCATTCTGCGTCTCAGTCGCGCTGTGCATGGGACTTGTTCCTTACGCGCGAGGTTGTATTTATTGGTATCGTACTGCATTGCGACTTTCCTTGTAACGTCACAGACTGACTGCCGTATCATCTTTAATCACCCTTTATTTTCTCTCTCTCCGTTAGTTATCATACCAGTCACGACACCTTGTGCCCCTCCAATTCTTTCTTGCGCAGCCGATACGCTCGCCATCGATTAGTAAATCGAACAGCTGGACGCGATGGCCTTTTACACCACCGCGTACCGCAATTTCCCCAGTGCGCACCAGGGTGGTGAAGAGAACTTTTGAGACCAGCGCGGGCCGGATGGACCATGTTATGCGCCACGCTGGGAGTCAGCGCACCGGTGTTCGGTGACGGGTGTCAGTACCTTTGGAATGTAGTCCAGTAAGCTTCCGTTGGACTTCGTGTAGTTCCTGGGCTCTGCGGCTAGAAGCTAGCTAAACACGTGACCACACTTTGGAGAACGCCGCTATACAGAAGGAACTCCTTCGGGCCGCCTACGAGAAAATGGTACTGCAGCGGTTGAGATACGTGGAATCAAACCATGATGTTACATGTTTCAATCTCAATGGCGCAGAGTTTTCTTTATAATCAACGGATTTCTTTCTACAATGTCCGTTTGTTATTGTTAATAGGGCTTACTACTGTACTTTTTACTTGTTTACGAAAATAACACACTACTCCCCTCTGTAATGCTTGGACGCTCATGGAACCTCTAAATAAATAAATAAATAAATAAATAAATAAATAAATAAATAAATAAATAAATAAATAAATAAATAAATAAATAAATAAATAAATAAATAAATAAATAAATAAATAAATAAATAAATAAATAAATAAATAAATAAATAAATAAATAAATAAATAAATAAATAAATAAATAAATAAATAAATAAATAAATAAATAAATAAATAAATAAATAAATAAATAAATAAATAAATAAATAAATAAATAAATAAATAAATAAATAAATAAATAAATAAATAAATAAATAAAAACCTTCCCAAGTCCACATAGAAAATTTTAGGCTTGAGAAACTTTTCTCTAACATGTTTTTTTATAATTGGTTCGAGATATTCCGCTGCATTCATCGGCCATGTGCAGCAGCTGGTCACAGATTGCCCCAATAAGCGGTCCACACTTTGGGTGCCCCCTCAGCAAATGGGAGAAGGATATCAGTGTGACGAGCCCGCCATGAATTTCGTACGCTCTTCCGAAGAAACTGTTGGAGGTTGCCTGTTCCGCATCGGAGGCGGTTGAGAAGTAACATTGAGAACATTGAGAGGCAACATTGAGATTGTGTGTGAGGGAGAGAGAGAGTTGGGGTGAAACAAGGGAGGAGAGAGCAGGAGCCGATAACCGGGAGAGAAATGGGTTCTCGTAAACGACAGGGAACGGGATATCGTTTCTTCTCTCGTTTGCGCTTTCACTGCCGTATTAATTGACCGCATTTACTTCGTGGGAGTTCGTTTTCCTGTTCGTTCTCATTTTTCAAGATTTATTTTTTAGGTTTACGAGAAAAAAGTATTGCGAAACTGAATTTGTTTCCCGGATATTTTATGTTCTTCTAAAGTTTCTCCTTCGCTATTTTTTTACGCATAATCGTCCTCGATTTACATTTGTGGTTATTCGACGGCAAATTTGTTTCAGGGACCTGAAACGGTGGCAGGGACCTTCCGAATCGATAGGTATTCGGCACGTTTGATTTTTTCGTCACGTATAGTAAAAGGGCTCGAAGATTGAAATTCCGCGAAAGCCCCTTGATATTGGCATCACTTTCGGTGGATTGTGTTTTAACATTATTATTACATATAATAGGGCAACGTACCTGTCCGTAGCCCCGCTTTCGTACTTTCAGCCTTATTCTGCCTCGCCCAAGCGGGATTTGAACAAAACTAGTCTAAGCCCACCTCTTTTGTCTCCAAAATGTTTCTAAAAAGTTTGATTCGACAGTCTTCATATGTAACTAGTTCAATTGGAACTCTGATATTGACAAGCGTGTTGCGCATTACTTGATGTCAGTGAGGACTTTTTTGGCGGCCTTTATTGAAGGTAGCACAGAGCTTACCCACTTTTATTTCTCCTCGTTTTCTTCTGTGGATGATAAGGGTAGAAAATCCATCTGTACAGTCATAGGCAAATGAAATACGAACACAAAAATATGAACCAAAACTCAAACAAATTTAAAAATACCGTTAGTTGCGGACCAATAATAGCGCGCTATTGTTATATTTTGAAACCCACGTCTCCCAACTTTGATTTTGTAACCAAGCCACGCGTCATTTGGTCATGCATGAAACGTAATCGCGCTGGTTTAGCGTTCTGGTTTATACTTTCCTGCTGGCGCTTTTTTCCCCTAAGGTGTAATTTTTTCTGGGCACAAAAGGACCGCGTATGAGTCAGTTTACTGAGAATCCCAAGTACTGATAAACAGATTGGAGGGATTATTTTATATGCTACTATAGTGCTTCAATTAGATCTATATCAACATCATATAATTGCAGCCTTTAATAACGTGATAATGCGGATGCTACAAGAATTCCTATATCACCAAATTAGAGTAAGATTATATTTTCGGCGTAAGAATTAAAGAAAAATAAAGACGACGAGAAATCGTCCGTGTTCCCTAGGCAGGAAGTAAGCTGATACTTGACGCTGACACGATGAAAGGGCTAATGCGGACTATTGCGCAGAATATTGTTCCTGCAGCTTACGTTTTCGTTGACTTTATGCGAGAATTACCGCTCTAGGAAGAACCTTTATTTCTTCAAAAAAATGAAGGCGATCTCGCAGGAATGTCCGAAGTTTAAAAAATTGGCCCCGTATCTGCTCCTTTCGGTGCAAATGCCGTCAAAAGGCGATAGTCTTTATCGGTATAGTCTCGATGCGAACGCTGCCGTACGGCGAAGACGCGCGTTAATCGAGGTGCCCTACTTCAACGTTTATACAACCGCGTTTCCCTACTTCACGTGCGTTGCAAGCAGAACGTGGAACCTATCTAGTGGAAACTTGCGTAAATGTTGCTGGTTGATTTCTTAAAATGGCGCCAGAAGCTATAGTGGCGCGGGCGGCAGCAGGCGACGGTGGAGTGAATTCTTTTACTGCCGTTGATGAAGTATTTAATTTCGGAAAAGTCAAGCATGTTTGATTTTTTTATAAAGGAACGCTGCAAAGGTCACTTTTGTATTGATTTGTTGTCTCATATTTGCGTAATGTCTTGTTCTTCTTCAGCAATGTTGACAAGTATTAACATTACACCGGACATAGGCGGGTAGATTTAGCTTTGACTATATAAGACTATTGCGCAGGCATTGTTTTGCTTTGGCCGGGTGGCTGAATCGAGTCACAGACAGACAGACGGACAGACAGACAGACATACAGACAGACCAAAATTTCTGGGTTTAAGTAGCCCAAGAAAGACTATCGTCTTTAATATTAGCTCAATTATTTCAGCACTGCATTCACGAGTTTCACATGATATATTTAAATGTCTGTTTTGGGGGGATTTAGATGGTGGCGATAATGACTTCATTGTGGCTTCTTTATTGTCTATTCTCCGCTACTCTCCATCATTTCATAGCCAACGCTTACAATGTAGGGACATGGTTTAATTAAGATGTCTCATAATCAGTGCTGATTATGGTGGAAAGCCACATCTTATAGAAATGAACCACTTATAACACCCGCACCAGTCTCCTAGGTGACTCACGTCGCCTCGTAATTGGTGGGCCCTGTACTAGCACTCTGGTACGTTTCACATCGGGTAGTAGTCAGTTCTGGTACTGGAAAAAGAGGAAGACCCGTGGCCAATCATCAGCTGCCTTACTCAGTTCCCTTTAACAAGAGGTACCATTTCTCATTGCGTGATGATAATGCCGTGAGACGTTAACCCAGTGAGGAGATGTTTCTATCTCCTTTTGCCTTGCTCTATGGTCATTATAACGACTGTCCGAAATAAAGACTATCTGATTAGGTTTGATTTGACCTAATTTAATTATTTGATTTGAGCAAATTTGACAAGATTTAATTAGTTTTATGTTTATTTATCTTGTTATTATTAGAATTTTTATTTTTATTTTGTTTGATTTGATTTGATTTGATTTGATTTGATTCGACCAATGAACGTGCGACGCGCGATACTGCAGAAAACGTATTGCTCAAAGCTTTCGCTCTGAAATATCGTTCCCTCGAATGCGCGCCTAGACAAGCCACTGACCTGTTAGAAAAAATAGCTTGCACTTTAATCCCGGCATAGCGAAGTTCCCATTAGTAAGCCACAAGGACCCCGTGTCCCGCAACTCGTCGGTGAATCTTCGCTCTCCGCCAAGTAGTGGTGGAAGGAGGTTCCCTCTTCCGCATCGTTCCCACCTGCTTTGCGACCGATTTTTCGACTGCAAATGCGGAGGAGTACGCGGCGTCCGCTCTTACAGATATAGGAACCTGTCTTCGAGCTCCCCTTCTGCCAGCCTCATTTCCCATCGCCGAGACCAGCGTGCCTAACGCGCGCCAGACCGTCCTGATGAAGCTGTTCTCCCCACAATCGAATAAACTACCGAGTGTCAGGGCAGAACCCCCTTCGCAATAGATCTGTTTTCGCCTTGGCAGTATTGATTATATTCATTTTTCAGGCTAAGATATTTCGTTGGCGGCCATTATTTACGCAATAATCGCCTATACGCTATGCACGGCTCGTTCACTTTACAGCGGCCTTCTAGATATCACACGTATACCCTCGAAACGTCTGCCGGACGATCGTCCCATTTCGTTCGGTGGTCAATTTTGTTCCCCCGAAAAGTGTACCCTATTTTGTGGTTTATGCAAGTTATAGCAGTCAGGAACGCCTAGAAACCCAAGATTAAGGCACCGTTCCGGGTATGTTTAGAGGACGCAAAAGTGTCTTGGTACTTTAAGCGCAGTCGCACTGAGCATGGCCTGTAACGCTGTTTGGTAATCAGTAGGTAATGTCCTCAGTGTCTGCATAAAAGATGCAGAAAGATTCTTAGCGCATGCTGACAAGGACAAAACAGCAGAGTCACCACGGAGCGCTAGTTTAGTTTAAAGTTCTTTAAACGTTTGGCGCAGTATGGCGGTATAATCTGCAAGGTGTCGAACTCTTTTGGCTCGCATGGACGTGAAAGGAACGCTCCACGGATAAAACAATTTTTGGACGCGGACTTTGCTCATTCATTGTTGCGCGGGGGAGGATGTTGTAAAAGAAGCAGCTCTGCCTCTCTCGTGCCCCGTAATCATCATCATGAGTTCACAGGATTAAAGGAAGCAGGAGGGGTCTCGGCAGAGCCATGGCGCGGGTCTAGTTCCTCAATATAATCCTCGTAGATACTTGATTTCAAACCGTCAGAACAAAACGAAGGTTGAGTAGAGCTCACTGAGCGTTATAGCTTATATTGACTGGCCTACGTTTGGCAAAGTGTGCAGTGAACTTCTTGCTGTTACCTCGGAGGCGATAGTCGCGACAAGACTAACCATCTCCTACTTTTCTGTTCTGCTTTCTAGGTAAGTTGTTCCAGCCACTTCTTTCCGGGATCCAGAGGGCCCGGTGGAACTGGTTGACCTAGGGTCAGACGTCGCGACCTTTTCGAACACCGTGGGAGCTCACAAGAAGCGGTAAAGGGCGCAGTGCTACCTCTGCTATGACACAGCACAGTGGGAGCCTTCAAACCTGATGAAAAATCAGTAAAGGTAGTTGACACGTTTTTTGCAAGTATGCATGTTTAGTTGTGAGTTGCATAAGCATCACTCTAAGAGTAGTAGGAGGAAAGCAAACGGAAAGGTTGAGATGTTTGCCAGGGGTAGAAAAGTTCCGTTAAACGCCAATGACGAATTAATCATGCTAAACATGACAATGTCATTTTGAACAAGCATCCTTCTCGTATATAAGCAGTGATTTTTGTGGTTGCAGGAATTATCGGGTTCGTAAACATTATCGCGCCACTTGCTGTTTTAACCCTGCAGAGTATCCAAGAAATAAAAAAAAAAATGCTTGCAGAGGACTTCAGAGCCGCAAACAGTTTATATGCGTGTCCTCGTGAGTAGGAAGACCGCGATTTATCACGCGAATCTTTCCGTGCTCGATCCGAACAGTTATTTTAGCAGAATTTAGTCGGAAGCGCCCATTCTATTATATTATCTGTCAATATCACTGTTCGTAATTAAGCACATGGTCAAACGTCTGTACTTTACAGTGTTTGAGTTTTGATCTGTCTCCACGAAGCGATTAAACTATGAACGCCAATGTTGCAAGCGAGAGTCAACCTGAGAGTTTCTGAGTTCCTAAGAGTTTCTGAGCGAGAGTTTCTGAGTTTCCTGTTCTGGGGCAATGTCGTCGGAAACACTCTTTTGTCAGTCGTTTTTGTATCTCTGTGGTGGAATTTGCACTTCAACCAGGCGGCAGCAAATCTATCTCAGTCCCCGTGTTTGTAATTTTTTGGGGGGTTTCAAATGTTTTACTTACCGGCCTGTAGTCCTTCTCTATTGTGGTTTCAAATTATCTTTACCTGTATTTGTGCAAAGCGATACACAGAACAGCAGCTGTAGATCAGTTGAGCACTTGGGTCAGCCGGGTAACCGCGCCCGAGAGCTAGATATACGGGCGTCATTAGTCTCCCTTTGTGGACCGGGAAAGCCGCTAATTGGGGAGCACTTCATGGCACAGGCGTCCGCGTGTGTTTGCTTCTCCAGTACTGCCTCCCCCCCCCCCTTCTCCCTTCCCCTGGTTTATTCTCTTCCACCTTCGTTTTCGTCCTGACGCACTATTTCTCTTCATTCGCCTTTCTTTCGTTGCGGTACTCCCCAATATACCACTCTTCTTCTACACTAGAATAAGCAGATTCTGGGATAGTTGGAACATTTCGTTGAAACGCCATCAAGAGGAGAGGCTTGTAGCCTTTTTACTGGTCGTTTGAGAATATACAATAACAAGGTTGAAAAGGAGGCATCGCAGTTGTTGAGGGAGGGTAGGCTGCTCAAGAATTTCACGCACTTGATCTTTGGGATGATAGCGGACAAGGTTTAAGGCTTACCGTTAGCGTGTAACTTACTTATCTCTATGTAAGACCACTATCTTCGAGAGAGAGAGAGAGAGAGAGAGAGAGAGAGAGAACCCGCCGCGGTGGCTCAGTGGCTAAGGCGTTGCGCTGCTGAGCACGAGGTCGCGGGCTCGATTCCCGGCCGCGGCGGCCGCTTTTCTGATGGAGGCGAAGAGCAAAAACGCCCGTGTGTACGATATTTCGGCGCACGTTAAAGATCCCCAGGTGGTCGAAATTAATCCGGAGCCCTCCACTACGGCGCACCTCATCGCCTGCGCTGCGTCGGCGCGTTAAACCCTACAATCAATCAATCGAGAGAGAGAGAGAGAGAGAGAGAGAGAGAGAGAGAGAGAGAGAGAGAGAGAGAGAGAAATAGACAGGGTCAGCGTAATTAAAAAAGAAAAGTCCTTGGCCGTCTTTTTACAAGGGCGGTGTTGCCCGCAACATTCTGTCTTCACCAATTCACCCTAACCTGCTTTGATTGCTCAGAAAAGCTTCTGTAAAAATGTTGCGCGTGATTTATGTTATCAACGGTAATTCTCGGGATGTTGCAGCCTCCTGTCCAACCCTGTTCGGAAAGTGTGAGTCAATTCATAAGTCTGTAGTCTTCAGCAAACACACCATATCTCTCCGTGGTCATGATCGGCATTATTCGAAGCCTGTTTTGTTTAACCAAACAAACAATTATTTTAGCTTGTTATAAAATAATGTCATTTTGAAAATTTCAAGGTTTCTGACACTTTTAGTTCGTATCCGAATTAAAGAATTTCTGTCTAGCAAGTCAATCACGGAATAAGTCGACCATACAGAGTAAAGCAAACTTGGGTGAGCGGTTGATATCTGCGCAAGAAACTGTACGCGCATTAAACATCTTCCGGTTGCATGTAATATTTAGCGACTCTTTAACGGCGTTTACGAACGTAGCGATATTTGTCGGAATCTACGATTGTGACAGGGATTTTCCTTCTTCTCCCTTTATTAGCGCGTGCATTATTCGCGCCTTCTCTCAATTCCAATCTCCTTCGCTTCCCAGTATCGTTCACTAAGAGCGGAGCAGTCGGATACACTGACGCTAGATGAAACGTAGTTGGCCCGAAATGTCCAGTGCGTGTTTACTTCCTCCGGCAATAACGAGCCTAAAGCCTGCATATTTGGCCTGTAACCTATGCCCGCCGTTGGGATTGCGTTTAACGTACTGTGTCTTGTCATGTAGTACCGTGCCGTGTCGTACATTGCCTTTACGGGCTGTGTGCTTCTATGTTGCGGTCAGCTTTGTTTTTTAACAGTGCATTTTCTTTTGGTGTGTTGCATTACGTTACATAATAAAAATTAATGCGAAAACGTGTGGTGTGGTGTGGCGTTGTGTTTCGTTGCGTTGTGTTTGTCATATTATGTTATGTTGTGTTCTGTTGCAGTATTTTGTCTTGGGCCATGAAAGGTTATGCTATGCCATGGCGCACTGCGCTATGTTACGAGGTGTAAAAATATCAGCTAGGAGTTGTTGACCGGGAGACTACGAGCAGTTTACGCTCTACTGAGCAAAGCTTGTACCACACCAAGAAAATTCTCGCTCGTAACTCGCTATGCCCGCAGCCATTCCATCGTTGTCGTCGTCGTGTTCGACAACGACAGACTGCTTTTTCTGCATGGTTCGATCCTCTTTTGGCAGGCTTACATGTGTTCTATGCAGCCGACCGTCCATAAAACCTGTCACCGTGTCCATAAAGTCGCAACCGCGGCAATAGGCGTCGGCTGCATCTGCATTACGGGTATTAGGCTTCCAGTTCATGCCTAAACTTGTACTGTTACCAAGGTATCTCGAACACACCAAACAAGATTGAGGAACTTCCAGATTCTGCGAAAGTATTACCGAAGAAATAAACATTTGACAGTGCAAAGTTCACATGTGTCAGCACCAGGGCAGACAGTATTGCCTTATGCGGTGTTTTACGGCACACATATTCCTTTGAGACCTTCTACTCGAAGTGAGCACGCGTACTCTCGCTTGGTTTAGCTCAAATTTTCCTAATGGTTCATGCCTAAACCTGTACTGTTACCAAGGTATCTCGAACACTGGAAGCAAGATTGAGCAACTTCCAGATTCTGCGAAAGTATTGGCGAAGAAATAAACACTTGACAGTGCAAAGTTCATATGTGTCAGCACCAGGGCAGACATTATTGCCTTATGCGGTGTTTTACGGCACACGTATTCCTTTGAGACCTTCTACTCGAAGTGAGCGCGCGTACTCTCGCTTGGTACAGCTCAAACTTTCCTAACGGTGGATTTTATGTGCCGTCGCAGGCAGACATCGCCCACTACATTGTAGATTCTTGTGCTTTTGCATCAAAGTGCCATTCTGCCTCCGGCACTGTTGAGTTTCTGTTTCGGCGTGTTTGTGCTCCTTTGCGGAACTATAGTTTTCACCGCACAAAATACTCGGAAGCTTGCATTAACGCGTAAGACTTGAATGACGAAGCTGTTGTAGGCGAGTATTGTCGGACACATAGTTAAGTTTCAGTATAATTGTTTATTTATTTCCATAGTTGCAGTGCTAGTAATCGTCGTCATATGCATCGAAGAGGTCGTCGTCTTCTTCGCGGCGAGTGGTGGATGCAAAGTCACCCTCAGCATTGTAGACTTCCAACAGCCCAACTGGCGAGGCTTGAAGAAAGTCGCGCAAGGCTTTAACCATAGCGAAGCTGCGGGATTTCTATATACGTGAGCACTAAAGGACACATCACCACGCATTTGTACAAGTTTGAAAGGATTTATTTACATGGTCCGTTGTCGCTTTGCACTGTGGCCGTAGTTGTCATCGTAATATACATCGATATTGTCGTGTTCCCCATGCCAGTCATTATATGAGCGGTTGCGCTTTATGAGAGCGCTGGCGTCCTTTTATTGCTAAAAGCAATGCGCAAGCCGAGGAGTCGGCGGCCGCCGCGAGGCACGCGCTCACGAGCGCTCGGCATTCTATTTCTCCACGTGGTATTCACCAGTTTTTTGCTAACGCTACTGCACGTGCCAGGAACGCTCGGCGGTCGCCTCGAGGCACGCTCTCACAATCGCCCCGGATTTTCTTGGTATTGTTTCCTGCAACGGCGAACTTGGGGCTTGTACAAGAGCTCCGCTGTTAAGATGTATGTTATGGCGCTTTCGCACTTGAGCAGGGCCTTCTCCCTCCCTCCCTCCCTCCCTCTCTCTCTATCTTTTTATGATTCACTTTTGTCTAGTCTGTAGCCAACTGCAAGATTTTGAACGCCCAATAGCTACAAAAAGTGTGGTGATTTTTTAATAGTTCGGTATTGAATGAGCGCTGCACAAAACCACCTTAATCCATAATCTCACCTTTTTTTGTGGTGCACCTTGAATTTTAGCTTGAAAAAAAGGCGCCAGAAACGTACTTCCCGGTCATGTCTTTTTCGCTTTGCGGTAACATATGCACCATCTTTCGAAGTTCGTCGGGACAGATTGCCTTGAGAGCGTGAGCTAATAAATATCAACTGCTTATTGCAGCGAACTCAGTTCTTATGAGATGGATGTAAAATGGGCAGTATCTATTTTCTTTTATATGCGGAGCAGGTTACTTATCAGCCCAAGCCAGATGTGGGTATTTTCGAAATTTCTCAATTCAATTGAATTTTTCCAACTGCATACTGAATGTCTGAAAAGACAGTTGGCGACCGCGCCGATGGCGCTCGCTGTTGTGCCCTCACTTCTAGTGAATGCGCGTCATTATTGACACAGTGTACATAAATAGCGGATGCTGTTCCTTTTACAAATACATGAGCCGGCTTCGACTGTCGCTGAGACAAGGCTTCAATGACAACAAAGATGTTTTTTTTTTCTCTCGTCAAAATGCTTAGCATCGTACTTGCGAGAAGACCGACTCATCAACAAACCAACATCTGCAACTTCTTTGAAAACGACCACTTTGTGAATCAAGCGTTAGGACTACATCCGCCGGTGTGAACAAGTTATGAATGTTTTTTTTTTTTATGTCAACACATTTCTACGCTATCCTCAACACCTCCCGGCCTTCAGGTTGTGGTGTAATCGAGAAGGGCATAAGCAGACAGAGTCTGGGTCACAGGCATTACGGCACCGTGGGTGGTCCCGCTCTTCATACTTAAAGATTGATGTAATAATATAAAATTATTTCTACTCAACCGAAATATCAGGAAGGTCACGCTGCAATTATTAAAGTACTTTGTATTATAACATGAGTGAACTTGTCTTTCCGTGCCTTTTTTTAAGTTACCGCTCTAGCATCTTCTAGTGTACAGTATGCAACTTTTAAAGCCTCATGTGAAGAGGTGGCCGTCTTCAAATGTTTCAATTCTAACTTTATTTTTTAACAGGGATAACCTATGTCACATGGTTGTGCTCGTTCATAGGCGTTTTCTATTTGTATATCCTTGGAATAGCCTACCTGCTGTATGAAGTCAAAAAGGAAAACATAAAACTCGCATTGCCTTGGAGCAGTTGCGCTAACTGATTTGGTGGCATATAACGTGGCGGAGGAGTGTGTTTTGTTCAGGGAAAAAACGACAGATTGTATGCTCACACCCATCCCCAGATTGTTCTGGCGCTTCTTTTCAATTCTATGACAACACTGAAACGAATGTGCGTGTAACCAACGGTACACCATTTCATTCTATAAGGCGTGATCCCAAAGGCCAACCATTTTGCTAGTAAAAATTTAGCACAGAGCCATAAGGGGTGCAATCTTGAACAACTAATGCGCGCCTTGCTGCCAAGCCAGGACTCCAAGTAACAGCGACGGGATCGTTGTCAACGGCCGTTCCACGCAAAATTATTTTCTGCGTGGCGTCCCTGTAAAGCGTGCTCTGCTTTGCACATGGGCGTATTTTGAAGAAGCCTGCCCTTTGCATCTTGGTTATGGTTTATAGGTGTATCATTGCATCTCCGTTCCTCACTTTCAATGCGTAAAATTCTTTGCCGAGTACTCCCACAGCCAAGACCGCGTAACGCCCTGCATTTCCACAAAAATTCAGATATCGCGGAAGTTCCACCTGTAATGGCTACAATCGCGTAAATGAAGATAACTGGGGCCCAATTCTCTAAAACGACGGGGCGTCGCTTTGAAACGACGCGGTAGCGCCATGCAAATGCATGTGTTGTGGGGTTGGGGCCATCGCTTTGCGGTGTTCAGCAGGGAGAATCAGCCGCAGAAAAGCACTGCGGCAGGGGCTTGAAGCGACAAGCGAAACGACGGGGGGGCAGTGGGTGTCGCTTCGCGCCCCTGCCACAGTGCTTTTCTGCGGCTGATTCTCCCTGCTGAACACCGCAAAGCGATGGCCCCAACCCCACAACACATGCATTTGCATGGCGCTACCGCGTCGTTTCAAAGCGACGCCCCGTCGTTTTAGAGAATTGGGCCCCTGGTCACACGAAATTTTGAAAAACTAAAAGATAAGAAGAATATTAAAAATATAAAAAATAGCGAAACATGTAACGCCCTGCATTTCCACAATAATGTAATTATCGCGAAACCTCCACCTGTAATCGTTATAATAGCCTAAATGGAAATAATTGGTCGAACCAAATTTTCAAGAACTAAAAAATAAGAAAAATATAAAATAATTACAAAAAAGGGTGAACAGTGTATTTCCCCAATAATGCAGGTTTCCACAATGCAGGTTTTCACAGGTTTCCACAACCTGTATTTCCACAATAATGCAGGCTTCGCGAAAGTTCCAAATACAATCGTTAAAATAACGCAAATGGAGATAATTGGTAGGACGAAATTACGATAAACAAAAAAAAATAAGAAAAATGTTTAAAAATTACGTTAAATGGAAAAATGAATAACGCATGGTATTTCCATAATAATGCAGATTTCGCAAACGTTCCTCCTGTAATCGTTATAATAACGTAAATGGAGATATTTGGTAGAACCAGATCCTGAAAAAAAAGAAGAAATAAGAAAAATATAAAATAATTACGGAAAATGGCGAACGCTGTAGCGGCCTGCATTTCCACAATAAAGTAGATTTCGCGAAAATTCTAAATGCAATCGTTAAAACAACATAAATGGAGGTAATTGGTCGGACGAATTTCGAAACACTAAAAATTAAGAAAATATTAAATAATTGTACGAAAAATGTCAAAATGTACAATGCATGGCATTTCCACAATCATGCAGATTCCGCGAAAGTTCCACCTGTAATCCTTAAAATGGTAAAACGAAATCTTGAAAACGTAAAAAAAATAAGAAAAATGTGAAATAAATTACGGAAACTGGCAAACCGTCCAACGCCCTGCATTTCCACGATAATGCAGATTTCGTGGGAGCTCCGAATGAAATCCCTATAATAACGTAAATGAAGATAGTTGGTCGGTCGAAATTTTGAAAAACTAATAAATAAACAAACTATTAAAAAATTACACCATCTTTCCGTGGGGAACCCTGATGAGGATGCGAAGCATCATTGGGGTTCCGTGTGGTTCCATTGTGCTGCCGTTATGTTGAGTGATCTGGTGTTTACTAGCGCCAGAGGGAATTCCGCGTCCGGGTCCACACCGGTGGCAAAGGCACGCAAGTACTGTGGTGTGACGGTGAGTAGGCGGTGGTTCTCGAGGCGCCGAAACTCGTCCATCATGTTCTCGTCGATGTTGTCGTGTCTGTGGTAGAATTGGTAGCCTCCGTCAGCTTTGGTGACGTAAAGGTTGTTGACGTTGGTGCACCGGCTGAGAGCAACGTACACGCCCTCCTCTTCACAGCTTTGTCTTCTTCTCCTTCTTCTTCTTCAGCGGTTCCCCTACGGGAAGATGACGACGGTGGTTGAACGCGAAACTATCTCTTGATAGATTCTTTGGTTGGCCAATCCCTAGGCGCATCCTGCCACAATCATCATCAGACATCCCCCCGAGCAAGAGATGCTTCGCATCTAAAAGTTGCGGAAATGCACAAAGCGTATAAAGCCTCGCATTTCCACAATAATGGAGATATCGCAAATATTCTAACTGTAATCGCCATAATAGCGTGAATGGAGATAATCGGTCAGACGAAATTACGAAAAACTCAAAAATCAGAGAAATATAAAAGAATAACGGAAAGGGAGAAAACGTATACCGCATGCAATTTTCACAATATCGCAGATCTTGTGGAAGTCACGCCCATAATCGTTATGTTAGCGTAAATGGGATAATTGGTAGAAAGATATTTTGAAACAGTAAAAAATTAAGAAAAATAGTAAAAAATTACAAAAAATTGTGAACTGTGCAACGCCCTGCATTTCCACAATAATGCAGATTTCGCGAAAGTTGCACTTGTAATCGTTATAATAGCGTAAATGGCGATAATTGGTGGGACAGGATTTAGAAAAAACCAAAAGTTCGACTGGAAAAAACTCACGCCGAAGACAAGCGGCATAACAATGCTGCGCACTATACTCGGTGACAACTTAAGAACGGCACAGGAAGTTGGCGGTGTGCCTTATCACCGTAGCCGGCTGTTTCTCCGCGCGGCGCAAGTAGGGCGTTACTGGGAATATTTTGAACATGTTGTGAGCCGTTCCCGTAATTTTTTGGACTTAATATGCTTATAAACGACTCCAGTGTCGACAAACAAGCTGCGTGAGACAACGCAGTCGATATCACGCATTCATAGCAAACCTCTTTCAAAACGCGCGTGCACTGACGTCATGGGTATGGCGCTTTGACGGAGTGATACACTACATGAGGTGGTGCCGTTCTTGAGTTGTAATCGAGTATAGTAGATACTTCTCTGAATTTCTGTAGAATTTTTTGCAAGAGAGTGTTTGCAGTGTTAGTCTACATGGTTTTCACTATACATACAAGCGCGGACAGGACGAAGTACACGACAGAGAGCCCTAAGTTTCAACAAAACGAGCCCTAACTTTTACGAACTTTCAACAACCTTTTCGTGTACCCTTTTTCTGTTTTGGTTTGTCTGCGGGGGTATTTACAAAGCGACATTGCGCGAGTTCCTACGTATAAAACGTAGAAAAATGGGCGCTAGGCTGCGAACAGAAAAGTAATAAAATTTTGTCATTTTCTCGTAGCTCGGTTTTTCACTCTGATTGTACAGAGGACATTTGGGAAAGCTAGTTAGCGAAGTTTGCTTGCATTAGGTGGGAACTCAGCTCCAGTTGCTTCATATGTAGGCTACTTTATTCTTCCCAAATCACAGATGTTTCGTTCATGACAGAGGCTGTAGTTTCCTCGCTTTTCTTTCAGTATGATATTTTATACTAGGATAGCAGATTCGTGCTACTATATTTCAATATTGATTTTTTTTTGTTCCTCTCTCTCCTATGAAGTCAGATTGTATAAGACACAGGGTATTTGCGGCTGTGTTCAAGGCTCTAAGTTCATCGCTGCGTTTTAATTTTTTTTAATATTATAAAGTCATCGTAAGACATAATCACGACGAAAAGACATGAAATTTGGGTTAAGAAAGAGCTTTTTACTCCCCCATTCTCTGCAAAAATCAGACTAGATTCTCGCAGTATTCGCTCAGGAACGCTTATCCTTGAAGGGGGTGGGAGGTGTATCGATGTCAGACTGCCCTCCCCCCCCCCACCTCCCAAAATGTGGCGCATACAGAAAAATGACACACATTATTTGCGCATACCCCGAAGTCTCTAGTTCTTTTTACTATTTTTTCCCTGCAGCGTAAAACACCCCCACAAATTTGTTTTTGGCTACACCACTGTTAACTACGCCTGCTATTTCCCAGAAGAAGGGAATGATGCACTCTCGCGGTAATTTCATAAATCGCACGTATCTCCACCCGAGGACAGACACAAACTCAATTTCTTGCACGTGGAAAATATTAAACAAGGCATCACATGTTACCTACCTAATTTTGTAAAATATGAGAAGCAGTCGAAGCAATATTATAATGTAGTGATGAGTGCACTACGTGAATTAAACTGTGAAACAGCGCTTTAAACGAGGACAGCGAGAGAAGAAGACACAGACACGAGCACTACGTGAAAACGAAAGCAGAAAAATATTGAAGCCAGCCCTTTTATCCTTAGCCTATAACCATTTCCGCAGATGGGTAAGATAAATGCAGTAATGTGCACGATCGCTTAAACTTTAACACAGGAACATTAAACATGTTCATTCCATGAGCTGCGCTTTAACAAAAACGTAAATTGGTAACTACCTGGTAACTACCCTGGTAAGCAGCGGATGTAGGAGTGCAATAGCAATTTATTCATTGCAAGTAACCAAACTAAATCAGTGGTTTCTCTCTCTCTTTCTCTTTCTCTGGTATGTTTGCCCGTGGTATGTTTTCTAACTTTTTTGCAGAAGTCTTGCACGTTAACAACTTTCCAACAAAGTGCAAAGTTCATCTCCTTGCTTCGTTAGCTTCCCCAGTTTATCACTGAAGCCTTAAACCTTCCGCATTTGGTGCTTTGTTGCCTTGCTATGAACAGCCGAACGGTGCGTTCCCATTAGAATGAATAATTGCACAACTACGTACATGGGACATTACAAAAAATAAAAACAAGAAGCAAGTAAAAACTCGTTCTTAGAGCCACCGCGTTTGAGGATTGATGTTCATTCTTTAGCCGGAAAACCTCGCTCTTCGAAATATCCCCAATTTGTTGCCCGGAGATTAGCCGGGGTAACAGACTTCGCAGACGGCGCTCACCTCGCTAATACGCGCAGTGGCTCACAGCCCTCGGGATAAGGCGAGCACTGGTTGCAAGGGACGTTACATATTTACGGCGTCCGCTCTAATACAATCACCCTTCCCCCTCTTTCAAAGTCCATCCGCCTGAGGGGGGCTGTCTTTAGCATGTGGCAGCGCTATAAATATCCCTGCTTCAAGCTTGGCGAGATGGCCTGAGAGTGCGCCTCTGAGAGACCGTGTTGGATTTATACACAAAGTATGTTGTTCGGGCTTTGAGAACGGGCGCGAGCCCAAGCATGGCTAAGAAAGAGTTTATGCAAAACTGTATCAAATTCGTGGTCTTAAATGTTCCATCCTGTTGTTGCGATCATTTAGTCCGTGTGATTGCCTTCGGCTGCGCTTCCTTGGTTTCGGTTTTGTCTGTTTTGGTAATGGAGGTCCACGAAGGCTTTTTGGTTAATTTTAACATGATTGCCAACCTTTTTTTTTTTTTTGCCAACCTAGTCGGCTCAGCGGCTAAGGTCGTGGGTTTTATTTCCGCCCGCGACTGCTAGTTTTGTGTTCCCCATAAGGGCAAGGCGTAGAAATTTCCGTGTGTGCAGAAATCTGGTGTTCGTAAATGTACCTATATAGGTGACAGGAATCGATTCCTAGCTGTCGGCTGCTGCGATTTTTAATCCTTTTTCGCTGGAAGGGGTGGAAGCACGTTCGTGTGCAGTTGATTCACAATTCAAGTGCACGTAGTATAGAACCCCTTCGATGATATACGGAAAGAGGTAAACAAACGAGTTCTAGCAGTCTTCTAGTTTTAGGTTTCTTCAGAAGTTTTCTTCTTCTTCCTGATAAGGTTCCTTCAAAAGTTCCAATCATCAAGAGCGACACTGGTGTCGTATCCGGTCTCGCACGCGTACACGCCTCCACACGTGTACACGCAGAGGGCCGCGCAAAAGCAACCCCGTGTATGTTCTGCCACAGTATCCATACGGGCTCAACACTACATGTGACGTCACGGTAATGCGGTGGCCCTTCCATAGCTAGGGACAGCCGTCAAAATATCGGTGGCTGCCATAGTTTAAGAAATTAAGGGTGAAAGGGTTGGTGGCGACTGCCATCAGATTAATAGTGCTTGCAGAGCCAGATATATTCCGTCCTTAAATGCGTCAGCAAATTTTAAAAGAAGACAATTTGGTGTTATGGGCAAGGGGGATGGGGTTGATTTGCACAGCGCGGTACAACACCTCGCGCAGGATAATAAACCGTCCACACGAATTCTATCTAACATCTTCCGTTTATTGACGAAACGCAGTTTTCATTTCCATCCTTGGAGTCTCCAGATATAATCAAAGGTGGCACAGGTGGTGCATTCACGTTTTAAACACGACAGGCAAGACGCAGGGGCCATGAAAACAAAATAAAATTTACGTTCATTAAAGAAAAGATTGTCTTGCCCCGATAACATTGATACCAATTTATCGCAAACTGCTACCAAGTAATAGAGATATTGGGGAAACCAGATGGATCAGTGGCGACTCCATTCCCACTCTCCGGCGATTAATCAATGACGCCACGGAATCTTACTTCCTGTTTGATTAAAAGTGTCTATGTATAATGCCCTGTTTTTTTCAATACTTTCTTATTGTAATCTTGTTTGGGGTACGACCACGTCTTCCAATTACCAAAAATTACTTGTCCTGCAAAAAAGAGCCTTGCGGGCTATTGAGGGATATTATGGTGCGCCACGAAACGTACGCACGCAACCATTGTTTGTAAAACACTCCATATTAAAAGCCGACCAAGTGTATTATCTGCGGCTTCTTCAATACATTCACCAGAATCGCTTGTACTCTGTTCCTGATAGGAACATAGGTTACAATCTTCGCGTAGTAAAACTAAGAGTTCCGCGAACGCGAACAAATTACGGTGAACAAAAACTGAGTTGTCAGGTACCCAATGCGCTAAACAAATTCCCCTTTCCTGATGAGTTTTTTCTATCTGGAAACATGTTCAAAAAAAAAAAAAAGACCAAACAGCATCTGATTGAAGGTGAAATTCTAATGTAAAAATGCAGCTTACCGTCTTTGATATATATGCGTATGTGCATGTATGTGTGTACATGGATGTAAGTGTATATATCTATTGTTCTATCTTTTTCACACAAGTACTTAAGTCGAATGATTTACTTTATTTCATCCGTATGTACGAAATTGAACTCGTACAAGTATCAATTTGTATTTGCCCATGATTGTGCACGTGTTTTGTATTCTAGTAACTGTTACTGCTTATATATTACTTTTCTATTTTGATTGCTGCCCATTCTATGTATTAAGTGTTTTTGCGTTTGCATCTGTACTACTTACAGGCTTAGGGTACCGAGGCCTCGTCAGGCTTAACCGCCTTTTGCCTCGGTCCCCTCTTTTCTATGAAAAGGAAAATAAACTTCACTTCACTTCACTTCACTTCACTTCACTTCACTTCACTTGTTTGGAAGATCGCCGACCGCCGACCTAACCAGCGCCAAGAGTAAGCGCCAAGACCAGGCTATTTTCGTTTGGTCGTACCACTGGAATTCTAACGTGCAATGATCGCATTGATGACAATGTTTCTAGTGTTGGCCCTTATTACTTCACTTCTGTCTGTAAAACGTCCCTGTATCGCTAAATTTTAAAGCTTTACGATGTGTGTTTGTTTCATTAAAAACTTTATTCTTGTCTGTCATGGAGCTTAGTGAGGCACCAAAAGCTACTTCGTTCAAAATAATAAAAGTTGTGTTTGGTCATAGTTGCCTCTTTAATGGGATCAGTATTTTCTTGTGATGTTTTCATTCATGAAGTATGTGCGTTTCGTGTCACGAAGCTTCTTCAGTGGTGGAAGGGGTACAGAGGAGCATCAGCCAATACGGAAAGCAGACACGGGGGTGGAATCAACGAATGACTGCAGCAGTCGCAATCGG
This sequence comes from Haemaphysalis longicornis, assembly GCF_048455015.1. NCBI lineage: Eukaryota > Metazoa > Arthropoda > Arachnida > Ixodida > Ixodidae > Haemaphysalis > Haemaphysalis longicornis. The sequence continues at coordinate 65,869,365 of NW_027526225.1, read as the reverse complement.
GAAACGCTGTTTTCCCGCGGTATCCACGCCCACGTGACCTCCACCCACCTGAAAGACGCAGGCAGCGTCTCTAGGAGCATTTTTTGCTGGAAGTTGATAGCAGATTCTAGAGCGCCGTACGCTGCGAATCGAGGGCATGGGTTGGTGGCAAACATGATTCGTATTAAAAACGAACGTCGTGCATGACGAAGCATCTCGTATTAATGGTGGTATGGATAGTATCATGCCAGATTTTGTGTACGCGAAGTACATTTGCGACGAATGAATGATTACAGTGCTTCAATGATTGATGGTGTGTCGAAACTTCTTTCCCAGAGCTAACGCTGTCGTTGTCTCGCGTTATTTATATGAACCGTTCTTAATGGAGAACGAATGGTTAACGATGATAAGCCGACGGTCGAAAACACATAAACTATATACGTGTTCCCTGCTACGGCAACTGTAGTTGTGTCACTGTTATCCGAGAGGAACCCTCGATTTCTCATAGCCGCCCAAAAGGGCTGCAACGTTTGTCCGAGTCCGATCATTTTCGTATTAATAACGTAATTCCGACTTCCATTACCCGCAGCCAGCATCCATAAAACAGGTCGATGTGCTTTGGGTAGGTAAATATTCACCTGCAGTTTCCAGTTGCCCGGTCTAGCGACACATATGAATGACTCATGCACTTATTCATGTTCTCACGTTTTCATCCAATATAACATTGTCGTTCTGTTTGCTGCCCCTCCGTGCGTCACTGGGATCGTCTAAAAACAAAACAAAGTGTTTTAAAAAAATCTGCCAGCGGCGGCATTTAAAATCCAATTTCAATTCCGGTGTTTGATTGCGCAATGACCCCGCACGGGGCACCTTGAGTATTCATGGTGACGGTAATGGCGATACCGCGGACCCCGAGCCCCCAAACATAAGCTGGATCCAACCGTGGCGATGTGTTTATAGGTGGAGGGTTAGAAACCACGAACGGTGGCCGTCGGAGCCCAGGTCAAGCTCCGGCGGATTGGCTCCCTGTCTGTTCACCAGGCAGGGAGCTCCGGGACCTCTTTGGCTACCAGGGTAAGGTCAAAGAAGAAAGTACCCCCGTCTCCCTGCTTTTATACTATGCTTTATGGTATTGTCTAAACCCCCCCCCCCCCCCAACCGTGATCGGTCCCTGAAAAGGGGCCGCACCGAAGTATCCTTTCCTCCGTTGCCGTCGTTAACCTTTTCTGAACCGGACCATTTTTCTCGATTTCTTGTCATGGAATCCCTCAATCCAACCCACCCTCTTGCATCTCAGTCAGTCTTCTTGATCGCCAAGTATCTTGAAGCCATAGTAGGAAAATCGTATAAATGCAAAAAACAAAGGTCTGGCGAACTCTTAATTGAAATAAATGACAAGCAGCAGTCTGCAAAGCTTCTAGCTCAGACTAGACTGGCTGATCTTGACATCCGGGTCACACCCCATCGGAGCCTCAACAGCTCGCAGGGTGTGATATCCGAGACAGACCTCCTGAACGAAACCGATGCGGATCTCCTTGCCGGCTTGAAGGATCAGGGCGTCACTGCCGTGAGACGCATCACTATCCGTAGAGATGACAAGGAGATTCCCACCAAGCACATCATCTTGACCTTTGACCGCGCAGTTCTCCCACAGCATATATATGCAGGTTTTATCCGGTGCTCAATACGTCCGTACATCCCGAACCCGCGGCGATGTTTTAAGTGCCAGCGGTTCGGGCACGGTACGAACTCTTGCCGTGGCCGAACGACGTGTGCGAAATGCGCGGCGCACGATCATCCTAGTGACAACTGCCAATCCAATACCCTCACTTGTGTAAACTGCGGGGGACCGCATGCAGCGTACTCCCGCAAGTGCGAAAAGTTCCAACTCGAAAAAAAGATAATCAACATCAAGGTAACCGAGAACATCACCTTCCCGGATGCGAGAAAGAGGTTCGCCTCTTTCCCTCTGGGGAGGTACGCTGACGCGGCTCGCCGGGGGGCGGAGCGGCGTCTGGTGTCCACAGGGACCCAGTTCAGCGAGTCTGACCTGGTCCCGCCCCCGCCCCCCGCTGGGTTGCCTCACGCAGCCCAACCCGGCACCACGCCGCTTGCTGAGGCAGCAGCGGTTGTGGCGCAAACCACTCCTGTCGGGACCGGTGCCGCTCCCGCCTCTGTCTCCCCGTCCTCCAGTGCATTGGAGGGTACCGAGGTGATGGACACCACGGGCCCCGCACCGGCTCCCACCGCCACCGCACCGCCCGTGCCACCTCTGGCACCCCGGACGCCCTCGGCGGTGGCGTCTCAAACGAAGGACTCCCGAGGGGGGGCCAAGTCCGGGGGGCCCGGTCCGTCGGGCACCCCTCGGACATCTGACGACGACATGGATGTCGGGCCGTTCCTGCTTGCAACGCAGCGCAAGGAACGCGTCCCGACGCCAAAGCCTCCCGACAAGCCAAAAAAGGCGAGAGTCACAGCCCCGAAAGACGACACATAAACAAACACACACACTCCAGTAGCTCTCACACTAAATAATGGGAAGAGAAAACATAATTCAATGGAACTGTAGAGGCCTTCTTAAAAATCTTGACGATGTATACGAACTACTGCATGCTAATCAGCCAAGTGTAATGTGTGTTCAGGAAACACATTTGAATTCCAAGCACACAAATTTCTTGAATAGTTACATGGTCTTCAGAAAGGACAGCGATGGCTGCACACACTCTTCTGGCGGTGTGGCCATAATTGCCCGGAAATCCTTAGCCTGCCACCCTGTCACTCTGAACACTATCCTTGAGGCTGTAGCAATACGCTTGATAATATTTAATAAGTTGATAACGGTATGCTCCATATACATTCCTCGTGATGTTTCACTTTTAAGCTCTGACTTCGAGGCGCTGGTTGACCAGCTGCCCGAACCATACATCCTGACAGGCGACCTTAATGCACACAACACTCTTTGGGGCTCTTCTCGCACGGATGCCCGAGGTCGCCTTATAGAGAAATTCCTTACATCTTCAGGAGCATGCCTTTTCAACAATAAACAGCCTACATACCATAACATTGGACACAACACATACTCATGTCTTGACTTGGCGATTGGCTCCGCATTTCTCTTTCCTCTCCTCGAGTGGGCTGTGGGCACTGACCCATACGGTAGTGACCACTTCCCCACCTCACTCACATACATAGGTAAAGGCCCATGCAGTCCATCTTCCCATAATAGGTTCAATGAAGCACGAGCTAACTTGAATACATTTACAGAGACATCCAAACTACACCACACATCCATAGGACACCTACACGTCGAAGAAGCTACCCAACTCCTCACGGCGCACATCCTCGACGCCGCCGAAAAGTCTATTCCCCACGTCTCTGGTTCCCCGCGCAACCAGAGGAGGCCGTGGTGGAATGAGGACTGTAGGCGGGCGCGAGAGGCCCAGAACAAGGCGTGGGGTATCCTGCACCGGTACCCCACGTCGGGAAACCTTTTATTGTTCAAAAGGGCTAAGGCGATGGGAAAACGTGTGCACCGTGAGGCAAAACGAGAGAGTTGGCGCTCATTCGTAACATCCATAAACTCTTACACTGACTCTCGCAAAGTCTGGACACGAATACGCAAACTAAAAGGACACCAGACACACAGCCTGCCCCTGGTTAGTACAACAGGGGACAAACTGGAAGACCAGGCTAACACACTCGCACAACACTTCCAACACGTGTCCAGTTCAGCACACTACACTAGCACTTTCATTAAACACAAACAATTGGCTGAAAAGAAGTCTTTACTTGATAATGATAAGTCAACCTCCTCTTATAACTCGGAGTTTTCACTTCACGAGCTGAGGACCGCTTTGAGCACTTGTAAACCCTCAGCTCCAGGCCCAGACAACATCACATATTCAATGATACAGCACCTACACTCAGACACTCTTCTAACACTCCTCCACCTATATAACAAGATTTGGCTTTCGGGGCACATTCCTCGCTCTTGGAGGGAGGCCATAGTAGTGGCTTTCCTAAAAGAAGGGAAGGACTCTTCCTCTCCTTCCAGTTACCGGCCCATTGCTTTGACAAGCTGCCTGTGCAAGCTCCTCGAGAAGATGATAAACCGTAGGCTCGTGTACTTTCTTGAGTACAATGGTCTTCTCGAGAGCTGCCAGGCAGGCTTCCGGGCGGGGCGATGCACAAATGATCAACTGGTTTTTCTAGAGGCCTACATAAAGGATGCATTCATTCATAAGCAATACTGTATGACAGTATTTTTTGACATTGAAAAGGCATATGATACAGCATGGCGCTACGGCATTCTTAGAGACCTAAACGCTTTTGGTATCTCGGGTAACATGCTGAACACTCTTTGTAGTTACATGTCTTCACGAACATTTCGTGTCAGGGTCGGTTCGGCACTTTCAAATGTTCACGTGCAGGAGAATGGCGTGCCTCAAGGGGGCGTATTGAGCTGCACCTTGTTTATAGCTAAGATGAACTCTCTCCGAAAGGCACTGCCGCCAACCATATCCTGCTTGATGTATGTAGATGACGTTCAAATATCTTTCAAATCATGTAACATATCCATTTGTGAACGTCAGGTCCAGCTTGGGGTAAATAAACTTTCTCGCTGGGCAGATGAAAATGGATTTAAACTTAATCCTTCTAAAAGTACCTGCGTTGTATTCTCAAAAAGGCGGGGCATCCTGCCCGATCCCGACGTAAAACTCTTTGGTGACTCGATTCCAGTAAAAAGAGAACACAAGTTTTTGGGTGTGGTGTTTGACGAGAAACTATCATTCATACCCCACATAAAACGACTTAAACAAAAATGCCTAAAAACAATGAATATTCTAGAAGTCTTGTCTCACCAATCGTACGGTGCAGATAAACAACTCCTGCTTAGACTTTATGCCGCGTTGGTAGGGTCGCGGTTGGACTACGGAAGCGTTGTGTATGGTTCAGCCACAAAAACAGCACTTAAAAGGCTGGACCCAGTGCTTCACTTAGGGCTTCGCCTGTCTTGTGGGGCGTTCCGCACCAGTCCTGTCCACAGTCTTTATGCAGAGTGCGACAAATGGTGCTTAGCGTACCAGCGAACTTATGTTGACCTCCTATATGCCTCCAAAATCTCATCAATGAATAACCATCCCTTTAAACCGGTTTTTAATGATACGTCCACAACTAAACCCTTTTTAAACCGCCCATCCATTGCTGTTCCTTTCTCGCAGCGAGTGAGGGACGAGGTGACTATTCATGACGTCTCCCTCTTAGACACATTCAAATCATCTCACACTGATCTTGTAGCACCATGGCATCTTCGTCCTGTGGCATGTGACTTGTCTTTCGTACAATACAATAAGACCAGGACACCAAGAAGTGGGATTTTGCAGCATTTCATGCATCTGCAGAATAAATACAGGGCTGAACGGTTTTCAGCGATGCATCTAAAACGTCCACTGCGGTGTCTTGTGCTGCGCATGGGCCCAATTTTGAAGCATGTAGAACAATGAATGTTAATACAAGTATTTTTACGGCAGAGGCATATGGCATATTTCTGGTTGTAAGTCACATAGTTGAACATCATATTCCTACATCCGTCATTTATACAGATTCGTTGAGCGTCGTCCGTGCATTATCATCCGGAAATTCATCAAAAAACCATGTCATTAATCTTGTCTTCAAAACGATTATGGTAGCTTATTCTTCAAACCTTGGGGTGTCTGTGTGTTGGGTGCCAGGCCACTCTGGCATTGGCGGTAATGAAGTGGCGGATGAAATGGCCGCCAATGCTGCACTCCGAAACACAGTCGACATGGCAACACTACCTTACACAGACCTCAAGCCACACATTAGACAACAACTCCGTAAAACTTGGCAAGCAGACTGGAGCGAACAGACAGACAACAAACTACGCGTAATAAAACCACACTTGGGACAATACACTACTGACTCACACAACAGGCACATTGAAGTTACCTTAGCTAGGTTACGGATAGGCCATACGCATGTAACGCACTCGCACCTGCTCACGGGATCTCCAAGACCCCTGTGTAGCAGGTGTGGGGAGGGCCTATCCGTAGTCCACATACTCATACAATGCAAGGCACTTGACACAACACGACACAAACACTTCAGAGAACTCTACAGACAACATATTCCCCTACACCCATCGCTGTTTCTAGGTGACGATGCCATGGTTTCTGTGAAACGCGTTTTTAAATATTTGTCAGATGTTAAGTTTTTAAACCTCATTTCCTATCATGCGTAATCACATCTGGCCCTATATACCAGCCATCACCATTATCTTTATTGATCTTACTATGTACAGTTTACACATTTTATACCAACCTTTTGTGGTAATCACTTGTTTTCATTAAATAACTTCTCTGGCGCTCTTCGCCCTCGTCGGCCTTGCGCCATTAAACACCAACCATCATCATCATCGATTGCGCAATGAAGTAGGTAACACCATTTAGATACAGGAGCGGGAGGGGTATTTTAAGCTCAAGGCAAAGTGGCTAAAGCAAACTATGTGATAGCAACAAGCCAAGTTAATTTGTGGGAGGTCCCGACAATATGCAGTTATGTCTGGAGTCTTGTAGTGCTTAAGGAAAATTGCAGAACGAAATGCCGCACATGCCGCTGTGAATGGAAGCAGTTTAAGGTGACGACGAAGGACAACGCGCTTATCGCAGTGAGAGCAGTTCACGTCAGCATTTTGCGCGGTAGTTGCACGCTCCGGTAACTCTAGCTGCGCACTGGGGTGAACCAATAGCTCCCACTGCGCAAACAGTTACATACGAGCCCCGCCCAGTTTTCGTCCCCTTTAAACATAGAAGCGGCGCTTGTGTGACAAGTGAGCACGTATGACGCCGAACTGGGCACCTCTTTGCGGTATACACAAACCCCGCTGAGTTGAATTGAAAATGGCGGTTCTTTCCTTCCCTTAACCGTTTCCGTCACCATCATTGTACTTTTCCCAGTTCAATCTCAGTCAGGTTTGGGTGGAAGGACATTCGCTGTTATTAGAGCGAACTGTCTACTACTTCAGGTACAAATCAAGAAAATGGTCCTTCCTCTTAGCGTCAATCTGGCCTTCATGTTCAGCCGAGGTCAAGCCAAACGCCTCGCGGAGTTGCGTAGTGAAAGCTTCTAATCGCTCGTTCGTTCCAATGGGACGAGTAGGAAGAAAAAGGACGGAGAAAAAGAGAAAGGGCGCGTGCAACAAAGCAATGATACTAGGAGGCGCTGACTGCACCCTGGTTCACTGCGGGTTCCTGCCTACAGTGCCGACCGCACTGAGCACCGTCTGTTCTCTCTTGCCGTTCAGTTGTGTTCGCGTTGACTGCGTGCTGTCGGCGCCAAAACCGACCTATCGCTCGACAGACTTGGTTTAACCGCATTGTGCTATGACAAATGTTTGCCTACATTCTGTGTCGCTTCAATGTCGTGTGCCAAAAAGCTTCGCTCGTCATCCGTCTTCACAGAGTATAATGGCTCATGACTTTTTTTATTCGCTGGTCTCTGTAACCGGTGCTGTATACAGTATGATTCAAGTACACAAATTGTGAAATGCGGATGCAGCAGCTCCAGTTCGAGGCTTTCTTTTTACTTTTTTAAAGACCGATTCATACGACGGGGGAAATGACTGATTCGGACCCCAAAATACGTGCCACGTGATACGACGTCACTGATTTCTGACTTCAGCAAACCGACCACGGACGACGCGTTCTGACCATGCGAACCTTCTTTTCCGTTCACGATTCTGGCGGAGAATTGCAGCAATATACTGCTTTTCTGGCGAGCACAAATCTGGATAGTCAAGCAACCATGAGTCTCTGCTCGCGGTGCAGGCGTACCAAGAACGTCACTAGGCTTCATTTGTTGTCATTTTTATGGTCCTGGTTCCTTTTCCTGCGGTACGCGTTCTTGGTTCTCACCCAGCACCTACGTGAACTACGCAGCTCATACTTGTCAAGCTCGGACAACGCAAGGGCCATCGCGGCGCAGCCTCCGCGCAACGACTCTTTTGGTCGGATTCAATCTTTGCCACTACCATCAAACCGTTTGTGCTATTCGCCGCGCCCAGACAGTCATGTCCTTCGTGTGCATCCCCCTAAAGTGACGGCAGGTAAATACCTTTCACAGCACAATCACAATGGGAGCGCTAGAGTGTTGTAGTTCTAGTACCAAATTCCTACTGCGGCTGCACGTGTTGGATGCTTCCGGTGTGCTCTTCAGGAATTATGTGCTCGTCGAGGTAGAACTCTCACTGCAATAATAAACAAGGATTTATGGAAAGCAGCGGAATTCTACGAGGCTGTTTGTGGACAGCGACTTTCGGCGTATGTCGGGCGTGCTAGTACAGGTACACCCAGAAGTATACGGAGCACGGGTTCGTGAATTTAGAAAAAAATTTTATTTTGTACAGCTGCATGCGTAAATAGAATACGTGCGGCCCGATTTTATGTTAGAATAATTTTCCTGAAAAGTCACTTAGAGATTGCTGGCTAGGTACAGGGCGGAGAAATCCCCCCCAAAATCTCCAATCCGTGCTCCGCTTACTTTTTGAGGCATCTGTACACTCATTCGACTTCTTTTTGTGGAGCCCTTGGGCCAATTTGAAATGATTGTACAGCGAAGCAGTTTACGACTATAATTCGTGGTTTCATAGCATTTGGGGGGAAAACGCAATGTGAAAAATCCAGCTTACAAATTTCGAGCTTACAGAGATTTTTTCCTAAGGCCTTTATATTTTGAAGGTGGCTTATACAGCCCGCGGAAAAACTACATCTCAGCAATGCATTTGTACTCAGATGTGAAGAAGCCTTGAGGTATATCGGTGTAAGCTTGGTCTCTGTTTGCTGGCTTCCCCACATTGTAGCAGCAGTGTGAAGCGTTCTGCTGAAGTAAAATGCGATAACAGTGACGCGACTGGTACTTTCGACAGCGGGCCGATACTTGAGAGTTTTAGGCTTAGAGTGCTACCGTGTTACCGTATTGTTTCCGTTGTGCCGAGGCGCCACTGCGCATGCGCGAACATTTACCGTGCACGGCAACATACTGGCCCAGGTTGAACTGTGGCCCGTGAAGTGAGCCCGCGCGTTTTGAATACTCCAATACCAGTGCGCTCAGCGCTTCATGCTCTGTACAGTGGCTAAAAGTAATCTTTTTGATGTTGTTTATTAAGTTATTCTTGTTAAATAGTTCTCAGGAGTGCGGCAAACGACGATTTTTCTCAGATGGTTGAGGGAAACGGCCGCCCCCTACTCGTACTAAGCCTCGCCGGTCTCAAGAACAGTGTAGACAAGTTTCTGAGCTCGCAAACCACTTTCAAGCCCCCTAATCCGTGCAGGGCGGGTAGTGTAGGTTATTGAGTAATTATTGCAACATACTTTATTCGTTTCATGCCGAAATATTTAGCGAAATATGTAGCTTGGATGGAACTTCAAAGGGTGGAACGACAAAAAAAATTTCGAAGCCACCGCCCCCTCCCCCCCCTCCCCGCAAAAAAAAAGGCCACCCATTTGCGCGCGAATAACCAATAACTAATAGAGGGAAAGGGGGAAAGAAAAAGAGATGGAGTTAGATAATATACGGTTCCGCGATTAGCGGCTGCAGTATGAACGATGTGCAGCACACAAGCTTCGCTATGGCGGACGAGCGTTTTGTCCGCATTGTTCCGCCAGAGTGAATTTTTTTCTGAAGCTCAAAGAAAAACAAAACATCAACGTGCACGCTTCTCCGTCAGCTAAGCTGCGTGTCTCCGCTTCTTTGTAGCTGAATGACTGGAGATCTCGTTTCGTCCTTCAGCTTTAAAGTCTCAGACACCATCCTCAACACACGCATCCACCGTGGCTGGGAGTAAACAAAAACAAATCTTGTTTCCGCAGCGTTGCACCCAATATTGCGCTTCCCCCATGAACCAGCATCGCTCGCAAGCACAAAATGTGTTTTGTTGGCCAGCCTACAGAAGCCACATTGTAGTCAGGACAATCAAATAGGTTAAACAAATATCGAAGTAAAATACATTGCCCAGAGCCGATAAGCGGAATGACGAAACGCAGCTTACAGAGAGCGCCTTAAGCCTCGCCAGCCGCAGCATCTTCTCCTACAGACATTGAGAACTAATGGATTTCTTTCCGTCCCCAGATTACTCGCTAATCCATTGCGCAATTCGCGGTTATCGCTCAGATGGATGCGCTTTTTCATCGCGGTGATGTCTCAATAGCATAAAGTCGCTAAATTGCAGCTTTCGTGCCATGCGTTTCGAACGCGTCTTTGTTTGCTACCCTGTGTGGACAGCGACTTTTCTTTCGCTTCAAAGCGTTCCATTCTTTTTTCGAGGCCCCGGTTTGAACTGCGGAACGCATCGATATTCCACCGGCTACTTCGGTTGCCTAAAGGGAGCGGCAGTGAACGGGTTCGGAAGCGATCTCGGTTTCCGACGCACATCAGCGACGGCCTCAGCGCTTCTCTCTCCCCCGCATTCCACCGCATTCCTAGTAGCCACGACAGCACAACTTTACCGTCCGGTATACGTAGAGTGGGTTTTAGTTGCTTCTGCTCTAACGAGTCTGATATAATGATGCTGATGGCAGGGCTGCTGGGGCTGAACGAAGACGTAATTTGGAGCATTGAGGACTCTCAGGTTTCGGTCAATCTTCTTCTTAGACAAGTGTTGATTGATTGATTGTGGGGTTTTAACGTGCCGACGCAACGCAGGCGATGAGGCGCGCCGTAGTGGAGGGCTCCGGATTAATTTTGACCACCTGGGGATCTTTAACGTGCGCCGAAATCTCGTACACACGGGCGTTTTTGCTTTTCGCCTCCATCAGAAAAGCGGCCGCCGCGGCCGGGAATCGAACCCGCGACCTCGTGCTCAGCAGCGCAACGCCTTAGCCACTGAGCCACCGCGGCGGGTTCTTAGACAAGTGTGCTGCCACGTACACATCATTACAGTACGTGTGGGTACGTGCTGAATTCCAGTAGGACGTTTTCTCACCGCGACCCTTTTTTTATGCTTGTGATGGGCGGGATTTATTGAGAGAATATGCGTTCTTTATAATCAACACACAGGAGTAGGATCATTAGTCAAGAAATTCTCGAGATTGGCCCGCTGCGACGACTGCCTTCACCAGCTGCAGCTGGTCTTCTTTGTCAGAGCTCGACAACAGTGTTTTTCATTACTTCAAGGAAGAGATGTGTATTGGCTCCAGTTTGGGATTCTCTGCGTACGCCCATGTTACGTGTACCCGTATTCTCTCAGCAGCGACAGAGCAAGGGGTATAAGTTGTCTGGTTATGGCTATGAGGTGGGCTTTTGTCTGGTGTGAGAAAATATCCGTCTGTAATAGAAAATGATTTCATGTTTTTTACCCTGACAGGAAAACGAACAAGTGCTCCGTATATCCTTTCTCTGTGCTATAGTATGGGTTTTGTTGGCTCACCGCGTGTTGAACGAACGTGGAGCCAGTGTGGAGAGCTATTTCGGTTACAAACGGATAGAAGAACACCGGAAATATGAGGAGAGAGACAGTATAAATGTCAATGTGCTTTAAACACATTTGTGGTTCTAAATTCCGGAAAATTACAGTCTACAACTTTTTGTAGAAATCACGTCGCGTGGTATGTGGCCCACCGAACTCCTCATTCGTCTCCAACTCGCGGCACTTAGGACCACTTCCCGTTGATCGCAATCTGTCATGTCTCCGACCTTGCGTGACCGGTCGAAACTCTGAATGACACATTGGCGGAAACGAGATCGCGCACCCTCGGGTAAGCCTCCTTCGATGCGCAAACGTCCCAGCACTGCCTCCCACGTGTCTCACGTTATCCGTCTCCATACTTCCAGCTCGTCACCGTCCTCTGCTGCAACGGCCCACCATTTCTTTGCTTCGCTGTCGTTATCCATCTTGCCTCCAGGATTACGACCGGGGTCACCAAAACTTTGCTGAACCTGCTGTCAGAGGTGGTAACGAAACAGCAGAGATCGGTTGAGGGTGTTATGTGTGCAGCTTTAAGGCCACCTTCAAAATTTATTTCAAAACTCACAAAGCCCGCAGAAATAGTATAAGTACAGAGTCGGATACACAGCAGGAACAGTAACAAAGAAGGTTTACTCACGTATCGGCAATTGGACTTGCCTTCATCCGAGTACAGTTACATGATTTTGCTGCCACAAACATTTGTAACACATTTCTTATATAGTTTTGCAAGAAACTGTGAGAAAGAGAGGAAGTTTTTTCGGAAACGGAGAGCATGCATACAGTCGGGCTATACCCGTGGCACAACAACAACAACAACAACAAGAGAGAGAGAGAGAGAGAGAGAGAGAGAGAGAGAGAGAGAGAGAGAGAGAGAGAGAGAGAGAGAGAGAGAGAGAGAGAGAGAGAGAGAGAGAGAGAGAGAGAGAGAGAGAGAGAGAGAGAGAGAGAGAGAGAGAGAGAGAGAGAGAGAGAGAGAGGGGGGGGGGGGGGTTGAATTAACAAGGCAGCTCTCAAGATTGCACGACGACGTGGCAACGCACCTGGCGTAGGCTGCAAGTTCAGGCAGTGCGGAAGCGTGGACGATCGCGGTTTCAAAAAGAAGGGAAAAGTATTCAATAAGGTATTAAGTGGGTGGAGAGACTGGTTCTAACAGATTCATGCAGGCATGAACACCAAATGTAACGTGGTGGCAGAAGTGATGAGGCCAGCTATGGCGAAGGGAGATGAACGATCTATTTACACACCGTCGATGTACAAGGTGGCCATGGGTGAGACCAAGCCAGGCAACATGCCCCACCCAGCTTCGTCGTCGTCGCAGATGCTCGTGCGGGACCCTACACGCCGCTGTCGTCTTCGTCGTCTTTGGTGCAATTCACCTTCATTCCCGACCGTGCAATACCAAAAACTGAAAATGACTGTCCCGTCGATATTTCGCCGCGCATTACAGAATTTCCCGTCTTTTGTATGGCTACAAAACCGCTGCATGGAACTAGGCCTGGAATATCTGCAGTGCGCCAAACTAAAATAAACTAACTAGAATGCCTACGCGCCTTTCAAATGCCGATACGCTGCAAGTGAGGTTCTGTGGTGCCCCTATGGGGCCATTTCTTTTTCGTGTTTACGTTGCCACGCTTTTAGCTATTAAATACAACCTTCATACTTTTCGTATACAGTGCCTGTAATAAACTGGTGCAGAGATGATGGCATCGCATTCCGTGCAGCTCTTTGACTGACTCACTCGTTCAGGTATCAAATTAACGCTACACGTGGATGGCTCCACAACCATTCTGACCGTCCCTTCGCGGGAAATCCTCGTTTTTCGCAGTTTTCATTGGTATCCTGCTTCTCTCTCCCTTTCAGTTCCCCCTTTTCCGTTTCCCTTCGTTTTTTTACCACTTCTGCGCCAAATCATAACATTCCTGCCTGCGCGCCTAACGCAGCGATAAAACGTCGAGCGTGTTCGTTGGCCACCGTTCCTGTTTCACTTCTTGCATGCTCTGGTTCGCTCATGGCCTCCTTAACGCTGTCGCAGGCGTAATTGGGGAAAATTGGAGGTTATTCTTCGCATTTCCGTTGCACGGCGGGCGCGCTTTGCAGTTATTTTTTTCCTCGCTTGGCCTTTTCCCGCCCGCTGTTGCGTCGTTCCACTCGGTTAAGGAGGAATGGATCGCATCGCCGAAATGCAAGCGTAGCGTTTTCAGGGGGGGGGGGGGGGGGTAACTTTGGGAAGGACGGATCTTTCACCTTAGGCTTCCAACGTAACACATAAAGTGCCCCATTTGGCAAAAAAGTGGCGTTCTTGCCCACTGCAGTCTTTGTCAAAATTTTCTGGGCCATGCCTTAGTTTGTGGGCCACGACGAATTCAAATCAAATGCTCTACGTTCAACTGTTATCATAATATTTTGTAAGAGTAGGAAACACAGGTGTTTTCTCTAGATTTCTGGCTTGAAAGCTTTCAACCTTGCTAGAGAAGTAAACTTGTACATCGAATTTTTTAGGCCTATGCACTTGCGAAGGGTCAAGAAAATTTTTATAATTATTAATGGCCGCTGTTCTGAAGAGTAAAAACACAGAAAGCCCGAATACATTTCACATACAGTGTGTATGTGGAATAATTTTGATAAAGTAACTCAAATTGTTCTGAAAAGATCACGGGGTACGTTAGAAGTCGTATAGGGTGCGAACGGGGTCTGCGGTGTAGCAATTGACGGCGTTTTCACCACGCTGCAGCAGCGCGTTGCCGGCGGTGAAACATGCGTTAGCTTATACGGCGTGCGGCGCTGATGTCACATCCCCTGACAGGTGAACGTAACGGAACGTGAGTAGAACAAGTTCATCCCGGTCACAGAAAACTCTGGTTCTGAGGAAGATGTGGCGTGAATTGTCCCAAGCCTACATGCCGACGTAATTCGCGCCAGAAGACGAAGAAACGAAAGCTAGGAAAGAGATTCAAGGAAGACCTTGGTAATTAAATATTGTCAGGATGTCATAGAGCTTTCGCCTTCAAAGCACGCAAACAGTCTTCGGCAGGGCCGTAGCGGCAGGGCTCTCCAATGGAGTCCTGGACTGAGGGCCCCAAACCACATTACGATGCTCCCAATAAAGTTTATCCTCCTCCTCCTCTATGCGCCGAGGAATTTTTTCAGCCGTATCGTATTATGAATGTAATGCGCGTACTGAAGGAACCTTCCTTGCCTCTCTCTTTTCTTCCGGCGTGCATATTTCGTGCACATAGTGTAAAACTTTTGAGGCTTCAATCCGAAAGCACGTGTTTTATCAGACGGGAGGTTTACTTGTCCGGACTATTTTATACCATCTTTTCATACGTATTGCTAATGCTATTGAGGGGCTGGCTCCGCATGGAATGGTCTGTTAAAGACGCGCGTTTTTTAATTAATCATTTGCTAGCCGTCCTTGACAAATATTTTTGATTGACGCTGAGAGCACACGCCGTAATATTGTCAGCTGGAGAGTGTAATTCATAAACATCACG
>NW_027526225.1:65807215-65854310 GCF_048455015.1 Haemaphysalis longicornis | reverse complement strand
CCGCTGCATTGTAAAATTGTTGTTAGCCCGTTGCTTTTCTTTTCTTTCCGCTAGTTTCCGCTAGAGTGGGAAGTTTTAACTGCGGATCCAGGAATTGTGTCGGCTCTTTACGAGTCGCTTCCTTCCAAATTTCTGCGGTTATTGCAGCCGGCGGAGAAATCACACGCTGCTAATCAGTGCGGCCTTTGGTAAAAAATAACACTTTGTTTTTTTTTTGGGGGAGAAAAAGTTTCAGGAAAAGATTGGTTGTTTTCTCCTTGCTTCAGCCAATAACATTTCTCATGTTTTACCACCAGAACTCACTCCGCGACCTGGTTTATTACGATGAAACAAGCGAGTTGTTCAGCGCAGCCTGTTAGAAATAATTTCACAACGCAACGGATTGCTCGGCTCACGCAACCAAAAAGCGGAGAGCAGACGACATTCGGCATAGCAGACGAAAAGCCGCCGTCTTTGGACGTGATGCGCCCGATGATAGCTTCGTTGCAAACGAACTGCGCATGCGTGCCAAGTTACCCGGAACGCCGGCCGGCGGCTCCCGCGCACGGAATGACACGCGCTTCCGCGTTCACCCCAACTGTGATCAAGATAGTACATGCCGCTGGATCAGCAGGCGGGCGTCATCCGCAGCTGTCTGGGCTGCCGTGGGCGAAGGGGTAGCTCGTGGGCGTCGGCGGCCAGTTCGTCTGCCCCTCGTTGCCCTCCACCCTGAAATCATGCGTTTGGTTTGTTCATTTTTTATACTTACCGCCCGGCTGCGCCGGGCTGTGTTATCTGTGTCCCAAGTGAAGCGCGTGTTGCACCCTTTCTTTCTTGCGCCGCACGGGTTATCTTATTTGATATTGATTTGACTATTGATATTGATTTGATTATTTGATATGACGGGTTATCTTATTTCCCCCTAACGT
Organism: Haemaphysalis longicornis; assembly: GCF_048455015.1. Lineage (NCBI taxonomy): Eukaryota > Metazoa > Arthropoda > Arachnida > Ixodida > Ixodidae > Haemaphysalis > Haemaphysalis longicornis. The sequence continues at coordinate 65,853,402 of NW_027526225.1, read as the reverse complement.
CACTATCTTAGGATAGGCTTATTTGATCTGCAGTGTTCTGGATGCAATTCGACTGCTCAAGAAACACCCGCGCCGAATGATAAATGCCCGCAGAGCAGACAAGGTAAATATAAATGGTAGCGAAGGTTCGGGCAAAAAGCGGTTCAGAACCTATTGCCAGCGACATCAGCATGGGGGCTTATGGAGTGGCGATTGAAGCGCGACTAGGTGAGGAGGGAACAAACACTAGTAACAAAAAACAAGTTTTGTTCAACAATAAAACAACAATTATATTTTACGAACTATATTTATTTCTGAATCACATTTATTTAGGCACAGTGTGTAAATAATTTATGAAACTGCCGTTCATTCTCAAAACCTTTTTTGTAGCGCCCTCTGAAGAATGGCACATGTCATTGCTTTGTGATGCAGTCCTTGTAGTGATCGGAAAGGCGCTCCTAAAGTTCGTCTGCTAGGAAACGCCCTCGCGTGTTTTGGTGGTGCGCATTTGCATTCGTTTTTCCTTGTTAATTTGGTGTGCACTTAATTTTTGCTGTGCGTGGAGTTGCGAGGTGCGTTGTATCGTCGGTTAACACGTGTAGTACTGTGCCCGGCAGGCACGGTGAACTACGGGACGATGCTGCCAACGGTTGGAGCGGAGCGCTTTCGTCGGTACCTACAGAAACGATGTGCTGTACAAGTTGCAACAGCAACTCCCGTCCACCTGGCGTTTTACTGCACCATTTTCCTCTCATTTCCACAGGTAACGCGAAACTATTGTACTGTTAATATGTGCACGGGAGTTTGTGTAAGGGGACGTGGTGGTGCTTCAAAAAAAATGGGTCTAAAGCTTTGTTATGTCACAGTATCTCTTGATTTCACCTCAGGCTGGCTCAGAGCAAGTTGTGTCAATTATTCTAGGACTTCTCGGCGTAGTACCACTCGAATTTAACGAGTCGCTTTAATTGTCTATCTCAGTGTCTTCTCTATTGCATTACAACGCTTGTAGTGCTCGTTGCTTCCCGCACTTGTATACGCAAGCATTATTCCATCGCAGTACTGTGTTGTGCTGCTCCGTGCTGCGCTACTGCCAGATCTTTCCTGCTATGTACTTTTACATACTGCCGTCGCTTCGTTTGCATTGATCCATTTTTCCTCTTTTTACTTATCTGTTGCGACACTTGCCTAATAATGCAACCAGGAAATTGCAGGCGTGAATGCTGAGTGAACTTCTTTAGAAACCCTTGTCTACATGATAAGACGCCGGGACAGCTGCATTGTGCTCGCGGCACTTTCGTGAATCGGCATTCTCGCGGCCCGGTTTTCTACGTCAAGATGCAGTGCCTAGTTCTTTTCTCTTGTTTCGAAGTAGTTCTGCTGTTGACGCTTTCATTGCTCATAATGGTATGTGTTACGGGTAAAGTCAATTTTCGGCGCGTAAGGAAAATCATAATGCATGTAGTGCCCACGAACATTTTGTACTATTGTATACGTGCTCATTTTGTGCAGTGTGGTAAATTCGTTTTATGTTCATCTGGAATAAATTCAAATGTCTTGATTATAGCATGTTTTGCGTTTTTTCTTCTCTTAGAACAGAAGTACACAAACTGAGCAAGCATTATATACCTTGATCTATACTTAAGGCACGCACGCCTACCTGCGTATGTGCGACGCAATTAAACTTAGCAGTGGCGTTGGTAGAAATTGGTATCGGGGTAAGAGTGGGGCACGTTTTTTATATAAAAGGGGGGCCGGGGAGAGTGGTCAAGTGTCATTTTGGGCTCTGTATCCCAAGGCAGAAAAAAAATTCCGGTCGGGGGGGGGGGGGGGGGGGTGTACGTTTGCCACCCGCTGCAATCAAAATAAACAACTGATTGATTTTATACAGCAGTGGAAGGCATGATTACAGAATAAAGGTTCAGAGAAGATGCAAGATGCTTTTATAAACACCGAGGCGAATAATACGACAGTATGCTAAAGTGCGTTTCTCTAGTCACGAGTATAAGCTGGCGTTGACTTGAAGCACACACGCCAAGGGCTCGCCAACTTGCGTCAGATGGCAATGACATGAGCCCTCAGCGATCAGAGTCCTGCTAAGGCTATTTTGAAGTCAAATTTTCCCGCTAGTGCCACCAAAATGACGTCACTTTCTGACCGGATCTTGCGTCACATCCTGTTTATTTTTTGTTCCGCCGGAAGTGTTCCCTCCTCACACAGATGGCGCTAAGCCCCATGAGTAGCTTAAGAGCCGCCATTTTCTGAACGTATGGGCTTCTATGGAAGCTTCGCTACCAGTTATATTTACCTTGGAGCAGACGCCGCGGCATACGATTCGTCAACACTCGCCTGCGAACGTCCCTTTGCTGACTGCTGCTTCGCCACCTGTGTATTCTTTGAATTGTTAGGGGAGCACAAGTTCGCTCCAATAAACTTGTTTTTCCTTCAAGACAACTGCGTCGTCTTTTGCGTCGTGACAATATAGCAGAAAGCAAGTTATTCATAAGTTCCTCCAAGATTTCGCCTTCAAGCACGTAAGAACAATTAAGTAGTCGGAGTCACGTTTATAAAGATACATGTTTTCGTTGCTAAAAAGTTAGGCAGCCCATTAAATGGGAATGCAGGGGTTCGGAAACTTCCTATCGAAGGTAAGACTGATTGCTAATTCAGAAGGAAGGGTTCTTCGGAAACGTCTTGAGTTCAAGCTTGGGGACAAAGGGGAGAAATAGCCTTCATTACTTTTGCATAGCGTTTTCTAAGTTCTTCCGCACATCGTCCTGCTGCCTGTCGCGCCCTTGTTCAGTAAGCTCTCCTGACGAAGCGTATTCGAAATTCTCTCCGCTTTTTCAGTAGTGGGCACCATGGTGTAAATTTATTCCAGTGCTCGATCCTTGTAAAAGATCCACACTTCCGGTCGTGCTAAGTGCACGTGACGTGAGATCTCACACTTCGCATTTCTGATGATGCAGGTCTTTGTATACGCTGCCTTGTTAGAGCACAGTAGCGCCTGTACTTGTACCCTCCGTATTCATCTTTTGTTTTTCTTTTATGAACCCTACTTTTTTTCTTTTCGATTTTATTCCCTTATCATTGTGGCGTACTCTCTATCTCATAGATAATTCACTAAAGGAGGGGATTGGAAACGACGTTGGAAAAATACACTGTAGTGAATGCAGTGATGTTCCGGACTTAGGAGAGAGAGACAGCGAGCGAGAGAGCGCGCGAGAGCGAGAGAGAGAGAGAGAGAGAGAGAGAGAGAGGGAGAGGGAGAGAGGGAGAGAGAGAGAGAGAGAGAGAGAGAGAGAGAGAGAGAGAGAGAGAGAGGAGAGAGAGAGAGAGAGAGAGAGAGAGAGAGAGAGAGAGAGAGAGAGAGAGAGAGAGAGAGAGAGAGAGAGAGAGAGAGAGAGAGAGAGAGAGAGAGAGAGAGAGAGAGAGAGAGAGAGAGAACTTTATTCTGGAGCCGTTGGGTCAACGACGAGTGGTGTCCAGCGCTTGGAGGGCGCCGGTGACCTGGCCTGCTCGTTCAGCGAGTCCTTGCTGGACCCGCGGATCCCAGCTGCCTAACGCCGCCTCCTAGTGCTCCCCGCAAGAGATGAGAGGGAATGAGTTTTGAGGGCATTGCCAAATTATATGAGCAACTGTTTCGTGGGCTCTACAGTCGGGACATTGGGGAGAGGGAAACACAGATGAAAAAAAAAAAAAACTTAATTGGGAGAGGCAGGGGTAAGGTGTCCACCTTAGAAAAATCCCTCTGGGCAACGTTGAGCCACACAATGGCTGATTCCACCGCAACTGCTCGTTTGTTCCTCACCTTGTCCTGTTCTTAACTGTCTGGCTGCACTTTCGTAAAGAGGGAGTCGCTTTCGAGTCTTCGGACCGTGTTGTTTCGTTCTCTTTCAGTAGAATGCCAGAAGAATGTGCCTGGAATCAACTCGGGCAATTAATGGCTCACGTGTTGCTGCATCACTAGAATTAGACCTAATGACTCGATTGATTGTCTTCTAAGTTCTACCTATAAAATCTCAGGTTTCGGCTCTGCTATACCGTCACACATGCGTTGTAGTCTTTCGATTCCATTCGCTTGCACTCTTTACGCGCCTGTTGCTGATGCTCCGATCCTCGGTCCAGGAAATAACGACTGCTAGATTTTATGAAACTGCGTGGAAATGCTAACGGCGTTACTTGCCTCCATTAGGCCCCTGTTCGTTATTATTTTCTCCCTCTTAAGCATCTGCCTCTCCCCTTTATCATTACGCATGTTTATTTTGCTCGTTATTTCCTATTTCACACGCTTAGTGGATTCCGTACATAGCTTGCTTCGCCGTTGAAATCTGTCTTGCATTAACATACTCGTTGATTCTCATCTAGCTTACTCTTTTTAGCTGTGTTTTTTCTAAGCCTTACCATATTGCCTGCCTGCAGACCGGCGATTACACCCGCCGAAGAGTTTCAATAGATAACACACGTTGCTTTGATTCCTGGCCGAAAATTTATTAGGCCGTAAAAAGAAGTGGAGTTTATTTTTACGCCCTTTTCAATGTGCTCTGGGCCATGTTTGACTTCTATTCCGTGTGTAATTCACCCTAGTGGTAGCACTTGTTAGAACCAATGGTTGGACCTTCATCTGTTCGCTGTAGGGTATCTCAGAAATACACTGAAGCCTCTGTTTTCGTAACGCACCCTCTCACCGGTTTGGAATGGAACCGGGCTGAAGTGCATCGCCGCAATTTACAGACGGGTAAACGAAATGAGCCACTCGGTCAAACACGCTCCTTCAACAGCCACCAGCACTCGAGATCTGTTTCATTTTGATCGTTTTATTTCTTCTAGCCTCCACAGACAGGGCTGGAACGTTGGCGGGCACAGTTGCGAAGGTTATATTTAAATGTGACTCCAGCGAGCTGCCCGCGACTCATGATTTGAGATTATATTTACCACTGGCTCCTCTGGCTGGCACTCTGGCGCGTGTGGGACGTTGTTTACTATCCGGTGGGTTTCCAAGAGATCCGTGGCTTGGCCCCTTATGATCCCCGCACAATTTCCGTTGAAATGACCCGTGGCCACTCCATAGGAAGCACCACGTGCTTCCAGCAGCCTGTTACAGAAGCCCGCATTTTGAGAAGTACATTTCAAAGCAGATCATCTGTCATAAAAAAGATCGTTTCACGTCGAGCTAGGTTTTAGTGAGTTACGAAAGCCCAAATCTTCCAAATGCAGAATAATTGTATGTTTTTCTTTCTGTTACCATGAACGCGTACTGCATCTGCTTGCGCTGAAGCGACAGATTGCCTTCGTGTCAAAATAACTGCCAGAACGGTGAGGCGTCACTTAAACACTGATTGATGAAGATGCAGAGGTAACACGACCATACCTTGGTCCTTCCTTTTAGAGTACGTAAACGTGAAAACGGTCATCCCATCTTTTTTTTTTCTGTCATAAAAGCGGGAACGGTGGTGTGAAAAAGATTGACCACTCTTCAACATAAGCTATACGCCTAAAAATATGGTCACACAACTTTCTGAGAAATATCCTCCGGTCTCGATTCCCAGCTTCGGCTGGTGGAAAGGGCCGTGGCGGCAGGGATCTCCAATGGAGTCCTTGACTGAGGGCCCCACACCACATTAAGATGCTGTGCGAATTTCTATTCGCTTACTCAGCTCCGCTTCAATGTGGCCGATTTTACTGGCAGCTTAACATTGCCATTAAGACAAAATGCAGCTTTGTTCACTTTGAAAGAACCAGCCTCCGGTAATTAAGCTCTATCCCAGCCCCGAAAGCCATTTTCTGAACTGAGAAAACGCTAGAAATATTGAACTTTCAACTTTCGCGCCACAGTGGCGCAGAACGGGCAGCACCTAAACAGTTATAAACGTGTTCTTGTTAAACGCATGTTAGCATTCTAGTAGTACATTCAAACGAAACAATAGGTCCCATTTTAATCACCCGGTCATGTTTCTTGGTGATGGGATAGGTTGTCAGCTGCGAATCGCGCAAACAAGAATATGTGACGTCATAGAGAAATTTCTGCAACGTGGCCGTAGAGTCGCCGCTGCTTCGTCTGTTTTCCTATTATCTTCAATATTTATTTGAAACTTGCAGTGAACCTGGTGTCATTGCTAGCAACACCTGCACTTCGAGGCATACTTTATTGTGGAGGATGTACTGCATTAATTGGGACCACCTGAAGATAAGAATACTTGCCGGAACGGATCGGCGCGAACGCTAAACTTGGTGATGGCGTTCTCCATTTTATTTCTTTTTGCTCCTTTTAAACAATTAAAGAGGAGGAAATACAAGTTGGGTCATAAAAATGCTGTTTTGTCCCGATGACAATACTAGTTTTATCTCCAACTTAAAACAAAAGATCGATACATTAAGGAAAACATATTCATCTGTGGCGACTCCCAGCCACCACCTTCCGGAAATTTTCTATGACGTCACAGAATCAAGTTTGTGTGATTGGTGACCACTTACCAAAAAAACCACCAGAAAATGTGACTGGGAGATCGTAGAGGGGTCTCTATTCCTTTTAGTTTTGTTTGATCGTAGTACTTGAATTGTAACGTGCAGTTAACGTGCTGATGAAAATGTTTTATTGCCTGTCAATAACACGTCACTCCATCTCATATTAAGTCACTATGGCGCGAAGTGGGAAGGTTCAATATTTCTGGCTTTTTTTTTTTTGTAAATACGTTTTTCGCTCCTTGAATGGGGCTGAGTGAGCTACCAAGGCGTAGTTGTTTCAAATATAGCAAAGATGTGCTTTGTCTTGACGGCCCCTTTAAGGCGCGTTTCTCCAGCTTTTTTCTGCTTAAAATCTTCTTCTGCAGCAGCAGCATAATAGCGTGAGTAGAGGGTTCTTACCACGCCGCGGCACACGCGTTTCCGCATGAGTGTTGTAAGGGGAAAAAAAATCATCTGAACGGTCGTTGTAAGTGCGTAGGCGTAGCTCAATACTATGGTGTCCAATGCAATTAAATGAGCTGCTCAGAAGACTGCTAATGCTGCGCAACAGGGCTGCAAAATTGAAATACACTGAAAGAACGATTTCGGGGAAAAAGGAACCAATAATAAGCACACGTAGCGAGATTAAAGTGATATATTTCGCGGTTGGTATTTCTGCTAAAAATTCGATAGTTTAACTTAGTTCTCTTTGTTATACGATCGATCGATCACAAAAGATGGCAAGTACACTAGAATGAACAGACAGACAACCAACTGCACGTAATAAAGCCACTCTTGGGAGCATACACCACTGACACACGCAACAGACGCACTGAAGTTAGCTTAGCTATGTTACGGATAGGCCAAACCCATGTAACGCCCTCCTACCTGCTCACGGGATCTCCAAGACCGCTGTGTAGCAGGTGTCGAGCCGGCCTATCTGTGACCCACGTACTTCTTCAATGCAAAGCACTCGACGCGATACGACACAAACTTTTCACCCAACTCTACAGACAACACATCCCACCACACCCACCGTTTTTCCTGTCTGACGATCCCATTGTTTCTGTCAAGAGCGTTTTTAACTATTTAGCGGAAGTGAAATTTTCAGTCCTAGTTTCATACCACGCATAATCACAAACTGGACTTCTACACCAGCCATGCTCATTTTCTTTCACTGATTTTACTTTTGTTCTTCGAACCTATTTTAGTGTTTACCTCTTCATCTCTCATATTGCTTTGGCGATCTTCGCCCCAGTCGGCCTTGCGCCATTAACACTCAACGATCATCATCATTAAACGATCGAAGCTCGCCATGGCGCTTTGCGTCGTTTCGTTTTGAACTGGGAATGGTCTCGACAGTGTTTTTGTCACTCGCCATAAACTAAAAGAAAAAAAAGAAAAAAAAACTACTCTAGCATTTTTGAACAGTTTGTCTGTGGCAGTGTGGCCGATTTTCAAAGGCGGGAATACATTTTTGTTTCAGACCAATAGCACGTATCTAAATCCTTGTGTTTAGCACGCGATTTAAAATGCCAGTTTGGCGTTCCGAACGTGTTATCTGGCGCGATGAACGCAACTTTCAGGCAGGCAACGGTACGTGGTCTGTAGGAGTGGAGGCGCTGCACCGTTTTCCACACCCGTCCCTCCGTTGTAATCTCGTCGCCGTTTTCCGGGATTCGGGCGTAAATGACGGTTTGGGGAAACGACGAGAGATGATGGCGGTGTCAACTGAGTTGGCTGTTTGAAGGCGTGCGACGGTGCTTAATCGGGTCTTTATAGAGACGCTGCTCCCCTGATCGCGCTTTGTGACGCCGTAAAGACCTTAATTAGGACTCAGGAGACAATGGGGCGAGGTGGGAAAGCCCTATTTGGCCGGTCCGCTCTCCTTCTGTACTTCAGTTAACTTTGCCTTGGCGCCTCCTTGGACGTAGCACTGCTGTCTTGGCCTAGCCCGCACGCATCTTGGAAACTAGCTCTCTCATCTGGCCCCTTTAGTGGCATTGTCTCGAAGGAACCCAACTTGTAGTAAATGCGGTGGGTAGTCATCTTGTACATTTTAGAGCGCAATCGTAACGTCCCCGTTTAATGCGATAACATCGCCTGTCAAAAACTTTGCCACAGAATGACCCTAAATTGACGAGCTTATGGGCTTCAGGCAAAAAAAGGAGCGTTTGGTGTTGAACAGAAGCCGCTTCTTGCCAGGGTTTGCCACTCTATTTGACATGGGGAGTTGTGGTAACAGGTATTTTTCAAGGCGAGCGGTCGGTCAGCTTTCTCGTGAGGAATTCTTTTGCTGTCGTCTAACTCCCCCTACTTACGGTCTTTCTTTCGGCCCATGCCCTTTACACACTTCATCTACAAATTTAAATACAAAATTGGGAATAAGACAGAAAACATAAATAAGATATTGTTTGAGCACAGACTATCTTTTAAATTTTTTTGCCGACGGGGTATAACAAACCCCGAAAATTATTTCCGGCTACGCCACTGTGTATGGCGTCGTTCTGCGCAGAGGGCCGTCCGCATTGGCGAGCCTGTACATTTTACGGACGTGCTGTTTGAAGAAGCCGTTTTTTGTAAAACTTTTCATTAATTGAAGGACCCCGCTAAAAGCGTTTCTTATATTGATGTCATGCAGAGACAGAGGCGAAAAGAGATATCAAGATCGGTGCAGGAATAAGTAAACCAACATCGGTGCCGTCTGTAGCAGCGAAACGGCACCGAAACCCACGTGACTGCCCCGCGTAACGTAATGCGTGGGGTGCATTGGCAACTCGCGAAGGACCGCGCTCCTAGGCAAAACATGGGTCGTGCTGAACCACCTGGAAAACGTGAAGAGCGATCGTGACTTATGCTTCCCTTCTGCGTCCAGCGGCAGCGACACTTCAGTAAGCACGCTTCGCGCGGGACTTGTCCAGCGGCACAAGAGTCGCAAGCAAGTGGGGCTGCTTTGCGCGAGAGTAGAATACCCAGCAATATCGACCCAATGAATCCTTTCTACAGCTAACATAACAACGCTAATTAACATAAAAGATGTTTAAGCTCCGCCTTAAAGAATGGAACACGACTGCATTGGGCATACTGGGTGATGGGAAAGAATAAAATTAGGGCGTCCGTCACAGATATACGGCAGCGTATCCATCACACGGGTGTCGAGAGCTAGCGCCCGCCATTACGTCTTTCCCCGTGCTGCTGACGTCTTTGTAGCCCCTAGCCGCGGCCACGAGGGCTCGAACATTCCGCTGCTTCTTAAGTGCCATCTGTACGGATAGGCTACGGTACTTTTCGACCACGGTCCACGAAATCGAGAACGCCGGCTTTTGTGCGTTAAGCCCGTTCTTCATGGTGCGAATTTCGGCTACGACTTAGCAGCTGCGGCGCCTCTAGCGCGGGGGATAACGATCATTTTTTTTCTATTTTCATTGCTGCGATAAATTGCCAAGTGCCAAGCGACGTTCACAGAATTTCGACTGTTCCAAGCATTTGGCATTTCGCCACAGCGACGAAAATAGATCGTTCCGCTGCACGATCGGCGCCGCAGCTGTGAATTCGCAGGGGAGAGAGGGAAACAACTTTATTGATACTCATGGGATCAGGGGAGGAGGGAGGGGCGGTCCAAGTTCGCGCTATGTAGAGAACGCTCTTTACGGGAGACTTAATGCTCTGCGTTTAGATAACCCGCGACAGTTTAATCGCGGAACTCAAATACATAGCCCGAAGCAAAAATAAGGAAAGTTACTTTCGGCGGAAATTTCCAAGGATCCCTCAGCGGCGTTCAATTGTACAGTGGTGCTTTCGCGCTTACAACTCATACAAGTGCTCAGGGGACCTAGGATATTTTTTTTTCAGCCGATCATCGCCTGTCGTGCGGTTTGAGCGCGCTAAGCTCATTACTGTGGCGGATTTGCGTGATTCGATTACAGTTCGTCCCGATAAAGAGTGGCGTCGTCGAAGCTATCCGCGTTCAAGCGTCTACGCCGGACGTGTGTACAAGATTATCTGACACATCCTATTTGCACGAGCACCCTTTCTCGCTTTCTTATGTATTTCGTTCATTTCAAGCCCTTTGGCCGTCTGGTGCGAATATGATTTGTCCGTGCTTTATTTCAATAGGTGGGTAACTTTTCGCGCACTGGAAACCGGACTTAACTCTGCTTTAAACATGAATTGAAAATGAATGGTGTGAGCGGTGGTTAGGGGCATCAAGTAAGGTAACGAGAGGAAAAATTCAGATCAAGTAATACAAGGCTATTTGAACAGAAGATGCCGCCCTAAACTTCCCGTTCCACGTTAAATTTTGAAATGGATCAATCCTAACTATGTCCGCACGCTGCGATAATCCAGAAGTTTCAAATTCCAAGAAAGAAGATTCCAGAGGTGATCGATAAATACAAATTAAGCAATCCATAAAGGGAAAGAACAGGTAAACGAGAGAATATTAACACAAGGCTAAGTGATAGGAATAAACGGAGATAAAAATAATATTAAGAGAAAAACAAAAAAAACGGAAAATATAGCGACAACGAAAACTGAAAAGAAGGGGAGGAGAAATATAGGTGAAAAAAAAATCGTTTTGTCTACGACGAATTGCGAAGAAAGGAGAAAACGAAAGAAAGTCGACAGAAAGCGAAAAAGCGCATCACAAAGGGAACACAAACGAAAAATAATTACATGGAGGCAGCTATGTTACGCTAAATCTCTGGTGTCGAGATACACGCAAATCCTATTTGTTTCGCCTCTCCTTATCTATACCTATAAAAAGAAGTGCCCGACTGACTGACTGACTGACTCATCAACGCCCAGCCAAAACTGCTATACCTAGAGACTTGAAATTTCACGAGTTTATTTGCGTCATTGAGTAGGTGCTCACTAAGGCGGGTTTTCCAGAAATTGCCCTCCGAACCCAAGAAAAGGGCGAAGTTGTGGTTTCGCGAATTCGTGATTTTCTCGGTCACCCATTCACATATCGAAGCGCTTTTTGCTGGTATGAGTAGCCCTTAAGAATACCTAAAAAGTAGTTTTTGAATTTCGCCCTAACCTACATCAGCGAAGTGATTCCGCATTCCGGAACTAAAACGGTGTTCCTAAATATTCTCAAATAAATCTTTCACCGATTCAGTAATCCAACTGATTTTTGCTAGAATATGTTACTCATACAAATGCACAGAACCGTTTTTAAGGATTTCGCTCTGCGACGCCGCTAAAAGGGTCAAATTGTATTTTACAAATGACACGGCTGATGAGCCAAAAAGGCCCGACAGGTTATGTACACGTGTGGCCAAATTGCTCTTTCAAACGGCTACAGATTGCAAGGGCACCTTCTGATTACGGTGTTTGAAGTCAATATTTCTTAAAATTTTTAAAATTCTGCCATGGAGAGAGTGAAGAGCGATAAAATTGTTTTTCACGTAATAATTTTTTCCCACCCGCCACCGGAGATATCGAACTGGTTTTTGTTTAGAAAGGCAACTTACTCACTTATCTCAACACTGTTATACAACATTTTTCAATGACACCCTCCCAATAGAGCCAAGCGGGATTTCGGGAAAACACTGTGTTTTTACACTTTCGCAAATAACCACCCAGCCAGTTGATATCTCCCATTCGTTTTTTTCTTGAAAATGCTGCCCATTTATTTGCCCAAAACCCACTTTCAGGATTTTGTCCTAACATGCGGATAAGAAGGCCAGCGAGATTTTTTAATCTGTATCCTTTTGGACGTAAAATTCAGTTGAGTTTTCCCGCGTTCGCTTAGCGTCGCCATCTGTTGACACCATCGGCAACTACGCGTCTCCTGTAGGAGAAGGTGTCATATATCATAAATGTAAAATAGAAGATGTACCAGTAAAAAGCGCAAAGGTTAGCCCTCGGCATCTGCTGGGACTTCCTGCAACCTCGCGCCTCCCGTAGGGAGCCCATGTTACTTATGATAAAACTGTACCGATGAGCATCGTTCATATCTTCTGAGATAGCACTTCCTACGAGGAAGAATACCCCTCACCCAGCCAGCTTCCATCATGTGTTCCCAGCGCAATCTCCTGCCGAATTCAAGTTGTGGTTGCAACCTGGCACTCTTGCTCATATCATATTAAGAGTGCAAGAAACCCAAGCTCCTCCTTCTTCCATCCACTTTTCCAAACCTTGAGCTGTGGGAGAACCTGGTGACTAACAGCGATCTGGATGTCCAGACAATACTTCCTCCAGAGCGAAGGCTGCCCACTCATCACATGGCTTTCTTAAATTAGGAACCACTCCCACTTCGCCGGCTCAATAAAACCATTTTCACTCACTGGCTCATTCGCTCAAACGCGCCATCTTGGTACAATTTGTTTAGCGAGAGTTGGAGTAAAACACGAGTACCAGTCGTTTCACATTACCACGACGCGCCTGCAGTAGGAGCCTATGTACTGACAGCAGGCAGGCGCTCCCGAGTGTGTACCACTTCCCAATGAAGTAGCCTAATATGGCGACTAACGAATACCAATTGCTGTCCTTAATATAATGGCCCACCCGGGCACCGCCGGGTACTACCGCTAGTATATATATAAGAAAATAAAATTGCGAACAAGGGAGAACCAACGATTGTTGCCAAATGTTGCCAACAATCGTGGTGTTTCTACCGTGTTCGAAGTTTTCTATCTTCAAAGTTTTACTGCTCTCTCTCTCTCTCTCTCTATATATATATATATATATATATATATATATATATATATATAATGTGCGTGTGTGTGCGTGTGTGGGATAATAATATGCCCTGCTCAATCTACCCTCGATGTCTCCGCTCTAAAGCACAAACACCGGAAACATTACGTCAGCATATTTGCATTAGGCCCAAACACTCCGATAAATACTTATACGTCTCACCTGGAACTGACATAACATCTCATACGGCGCTTATAGTTACATTACGCACTCTAGACCCAGCCACACTCGTGTGATAGCCATTTATTAAACTCAAAAGCGGTGCACCCTACCGCGTGAGCGAGATTTCATTTCCCAAGTTTCATTTCCCAAGTTTGACTCTATATCCAGTTGGGTACCCTTTCAACGAACTCACACTACCCGTCTTAAATTCGCTTCCTAGAGACACTTGTCCATCTTGGATCACCAAGCTTCCTACTCCCTATACAAGCCCTGCACGACACTCGTCGTCGGTGTAGTTTCCGCGAGAACGTGGCCCTCAAACCGGTTCTAAAAATTTCTTTAGTTAGTTACTATTTAGCGTGAAATGCCGGTGTTTCCTTCCCAATACAAGCCTACTTCCACTACTGCATGCTTTCCACACCGTCCGAAATACAGGGGCTAATGTAGCTGAACCGGCTGGAGTGCCGTCGCTACGGCAGTTGGTGGTTGTACACACTTGAGTTTTAAAAATATCTGGGCTTGTTTCACGGTGAAACTGCGTTTTTCGGCATGTTTCTTGTATTCCGGGTGGTTAGAAAAGCAATACGCGGAAGGTTTTTATTTCAGCCCAGAGTAACTCTGATTTCAGCCGACGCCATGGCATCGATTGTCAACGAAGATGCGACCGGCGGCAAATGCGAGTCGCTCGTGACTGCAGCGCCTCTTGCGCCGAGTCTCGACGCCGCTCCTTCCCGCTTTTCTGCGACCGCCTTCTCCACTGTACCCTTTCGAAACCGAACGACGCGCGCTTGTTCCGCTTCGCGTCGTCCGGCCGGCAGGCCCCTCTCGCGACGAAATGCACATGATTCTGCTTTCTCACAGCGAAGTGCGGGAAATTTGCTCACTGGTTGACGGTCGCAGCGGCGCTCGGCGCTCGGACTCCTCAGGATAACAGCGTCAAAGCGACAGGCTACTCAACGACCTCGTGGATTACGATCTTCGGTTCAGTGGGCGTTTCTGCGAGTGCGGCCGGCTAGTTTGACTCCGATGCGGAGTCGGACTCCGGTGTGGTCCGGAGCGTGCATCTTCCGACGTCCCACGTTGTTTTCTTCGGTGATTCGGTGAGTGCGTGTTGGAATACGTGTCCGCCCTCGTGTGCTCGCTGTGTGGAATACGTTGTTGGAATACGTGCTACCGTGTGTTGAGCCGCCGAGGATCAAGTGCTGGATGCGATGTCAACCAGTTCGCCCAAGATGCACCGAGCGCCGCGACCGAGGCCAGTGCCGACGAGGCTGCCTCTGAAGGGACGCCGTCACACCTTGGCCAACGTCTTACGGTGAGTGAAGGTGCTTGGTTGTAATATGGTCGCCAACTGTGGCGGCGTGACAACGACGTCGACGCTTACTTCAGACCTCTCACCGTGGCAACATCAAATATTAATTATGCCGTTGCGTCATATCGAAGCACTTCAACCTATGATGCAGGTCTACAGCTTGAATATCATTTTTTTTTGTTCCAATGGTCATAGAAGTACGGAAATGGTAGCAGTTGCTCGAAACAAGCATCGGAGCAATTACAGGCAAACAAGCGTATCTTCGAACCAGCGCGGACTAAACTGTTCTTAGAAAAGAAGCTGTCAGCGCAAAGATAGAAGAGAGCTCACTCATTGCTTTTCTCAGCCTTCCACTGAGACGTGAAGCGAACAATAATATCATCTCCCCCCGAAGTGGTTTCGTTGTGTCTCGCGGGCGCGAGCGTTTACGGCCGCCGAAGCATTCCGCGCGCTTACTGGAAAGCGAAAATTTCCGGGTGTAATCCTGCCGTACGTCGCAGAACGCGTGGCGAACGCGAAGCGCACATTGTGCTTCCTCATCGCGTAACGACGCATGGTTGACACGCTATCACGGCAGTCATCGCATTACTGCCGTCGTTGATGCCGGCAGCCAAGCGATGATGAGCGGTACGTGGCAAGACAACCGTACGCGCGGTCGAGATTGGGACAATTAAGACTGAGTAGACACTTTTCTCCTTAAGATTTTGATAAATTTAGTCATAATTGGTTACAAGGATATAAACAAGGATGTAAACAACGTGTAAGCATTGCCCTGGTCTTTCTTTTCCTTTGCTGCACCTATTCACCTACGCACCAAACCGGGTATAGATTCAATTGTGCGTTCGCTTTCCCATCGTCGTCTTTTCTCGTTGTTCTCCCTTTCCGCCGGCATTTATTTTGAATTGAATTGAACTGAAGTTTATTTTCTGAATAGAGAAAAACGGAGGGAAGGCAAAAGGCGGCTAGTCTGACAGATGTCTTCCCGCCGAACACAGTTGACAGGCAGGTGCATTTTAATACAAAGAAAACAAAACATGACAATTAATTCGCAAATCAGATCATATCAAGGAAATATTTTACAATGAAATCGATTTACATGCAGACGCACTTTTATGAAAACAAAAAAGACACCGCTGTGTATTGAAAATAAAGGCACATGTCCCAACGTCGTTTTAATTATTAAGTCATGAGGGTAAGCACAGGATAACAATGGCAACAAAAATACCTGTTGTACTTGCGGAGAAAGAAACTAGTCGGCCAATATTAGGTAAATACAAGGCGCAGAAACAAATTAGGTACACTGAACATTACTTCCCAATATTATAGTTTTAGAAGTGTGATTCGATATCTTCTTTCTTCCTTTCTTTTTTCTTCTTTTGATCACCGTTTCCTCAGTGACGCACGAAAACAAGCCGTACAGATTCACCGCATGTGCGTGACGTTGCTGCGTGGAACGCACGTCATTGTCACGACTCGAGGTTCGTTTTGACGCGCCGGCGTGGATGCTAGCGGATCGGCGCCGTAGTTCCTTGTTGACCCGCGGGGAATGCCGCAAGAACTACAAGTGCCTCCTTCTCTTTCTCTCTCTCTCTTGCTCGCACAGACGCGCTCACTAACGGATGACAGTATCAGCCATTCCGACGGTTGACACCAACCATTGACGATGTCTACGACTCTCTACTGTGGCTTTTCGTTGATGAGTAATTCAGTTTCAGCGCAACGGGTTGCCGTGTTCGAATGCACGTTTTTAGTTCGCCGTAGTTTCGATGGAGGCTAATGCGAAAGCGCCTTGTGGGAGGGATATGTTTTGCGTACTTTAAAGAACTACTGCTAATCAAACGTAATCAGTCGCCCTGCAGTGCAACGAACGTTATAGCCAGGACGTGAAGCCCTGGCGTCAGCACCACACTTATCACGTATACGGTTTGCTGAAGGGCCAGTTGGTTCATTGTGCTTCGAAGAAAAGCAGCGCAAGAGACTGGACAAAGTAACGAACCACACAACACAGGCGCTGTGTTGTGCATAACCGTGATATACCGTCAACCCTCGCTATAACGAAATCATTTTGAACAAAGTCTGGCTTTCTACAAACTGGTCCATTGCACCCACTCCAGCGTATAGAGAGCGCATCCTCCGCCCTTTTAACGAAGTATCGGTTATAGGTAAACCATTTTCTTGTCACGAGGACTTCATTCTAACGACGGCTTACTCTATGATGCACGCCCATTTCCGGACGTTCTTGTAAAACATGCTCCACATGTAACCGTATGCTGCATCCCGTCAACGCTATCTGTATAAAGTGAGCGGTGGCCTTTTGCCCTGACGCAGCACGTGTGTCCTCCGCGTACAAAGTTTTCTCATTACACACAGTCTGAACTACTTCGCAGACACTACCAACCCTACGTACTGGAACTGCTGATTTGCGGCATTGAAGCAAACGAACAGAAAGAATCAGAGGCCATATACCACATTGGTGAAGTGGATGACCAGAGGTGCTTTTGAGTACACAACATAGTGGTACCCGCCGCGGTGGCTCAGTGGCTAAGGCGTTGTGCTGCTGAGCATGAGGACGGGGGTTCGATTCCCTGCCCCAGCGGCTGCTTTTCTAATGGAGGCTAAAAGCAAAAACGCCAGTGTGTTCGAGGTTCCAGCGGACGTTAAAGATCCCTAGGTGGTCAGAATTAATCCGGAGCTCTCCACTACGGCGCGCCTCACCGCCTGCGTTGCGTCCGCGCGTTATACCCTACAATAAAAACACAACATAGTGGTGACACAGTATTACTAACAGCGGAGCTATTCTAGGGCTGGCCCTGACGACAGTCTTTTCCGTTATCGTGTCGCGCTGTGGTCTGGAGCAAGTTTTTCCTCCGCGCAAAAACCGGTTCCCAGAACAGAAAAAATAAATGAACAGAATAACAAGGTCTAGGGACTTCATATTTTGATATAAGAAGACATATTTCTCCGGAAAATATCTCTTCCCAGGAATACACTTGTATTCAGTGGCGAAGCCGACTTTAAGGAGATCGGTGCAAGCTGGCCTTTTCGCATTGTGTGTTCCACAGTGAACAGAAAACGGCTGTAACTCTTGTGTTATCGAAAATCTACCGACATAAACTGTACGATAATTTGCTGTTAAGACTATTCTACCATTATACCGAGTTCGAATTACTTGTTATCAGTTCACAGTTAATTTGTGAAGGTTACAGGCTTACTGTCGGCTATCAATTCATGGCCACCTACGGAGGCAGTATGGTTATAGAAAATGGTTTTAACTGTTGTTTTCCCGGAGATATCCGGGAAAATTCTGACCCTTAGCCGCTAAGACGACTCTAACATTAGGCACAATGAAGAATTTGAAACTAAACAAAATCTTCGTAAAAACAACCCACAGCATGCTTCTGCAAATTTCACACTTGGGGGTACTGGGTCTAGTTCTCTTAATATACTGACCTAGGACATAGTGCCCATTGATAACAATTTACTGAAAGTGCATACCCATTGATGGAACGTATAAGCTTAAGCTCCAAATCAATGTTTTGATCGGCATGCGACTTTAATCGGGGTCGCGCGCTAATAGCTCTCACTCGTTTTCCAATGCCGCGCGCTAAGGTACGCCTCGCGCTTCAAATACACGAGGAGACTCCTTTGCTTTCTTTCGTAGACATATAAAGTGCGCGGAACGCTAGCCATATAAGCTTCGCTTTAAAACAGACCTGAGGGTCACGACCAGTCACATTCTATGCCAGTTAAAGAGCACGAAGTGCCTCGAAGCAGCTCCGAAACTCCGTTGTTCCTGTAATAGCTGCGCATGTGTGCGTTTTCTACGACGCATTTTATGTCTGCCTGCTTACTCGTACGCAAGTGACGAATCTGGTGTGCTGTTTTCGCCGAATGGGGAACAACAGGAGGACGCGATGGAAGCGAGGGCGCGTGCAGACAGCTCGCCCGCGCACGACGTAAAAAGTGCCCGCTTTGGCGCCTCTCAGAGCAAGAAACGACGCACGTGGTAGCCGGTAGCGATGTCGCGCACCGCCGAGGTCCTGTCCCTGGCATTTATGTCAAGCCGCAGCTGTTGCGCGTTCGCATCGTACATCGCACGGCACACCCCTTTGTACCTCGACACCCGCCGCGGCGGCTCGGTGGCTGAGGAGTCGTGCTGCTCAGCCCGAGGACGCTCTTCGACAACGGCCAAGGCGGCTTTTAAATACGAAGCAATTAAATACGTTGGCTCAACCAGAAAGCCCGTTTGTCCGTCGGTCTATCGCACTTACTGTGTCACGTTTTGACTGTACAAGATACTGAACACTCTAAAAACAATTGGCGAAGCTTGTACTAAGTCGCGCGAGGCTTCAACCATACCGGAACCGGAGGATCTCTTTCAATGTAAGTATTGAAGGACACACCACCACGCATTGCATTACCCTTGAAATTGTTTATTTACATGTTCCGTCGTCGCTTTTCGCCGTGGTTTAGTATTGCTCCTCATATCCATCTATATCATCGTCTCCTTCATGGATGACTGGTGGTCCCGATCGTTTTGTCCACAGGCTTTCACATTTCTGCCAAGGTGGAGCGCGTCACCGCACGCTAGATCCGGCGGCAGCCGGCTTCGCGAACTGTGCGTCTGTATCGCGAGCTGTCTTGTGCTCCCTCCCTTAGGTGCGGACGCACGTGAACGGTTCTTTGGTATTTTTTTGCAAGCGCCACGCACAAGCCTGGACAACGCCGGGCGCAGCTCGTGAGGCGCGTGCTCACGTGCGCGGTAATCGGCGGGAGTAACTATTACCCGCGCTTTTTGATGACGCGGCACACATTACGGCCAGCAACAACAACTCCGCTGTTAAAAAATTGGCGCAGCTTGCGCTGTACGGCTGGAAAAACAGCAGAGGTGGCGGCCCCTTTCTCTTGGCCGGTGACCCGGCTGTTCCACCTCACAGGGATTTCCGAACTTGCCGATGAAAGCTCTCTATGACTGGCAGGCCGTCATCTGTTCGCCCGCACCCTTTAAAACCTCTCCCAAAGTTAACCGTGTTAGCACGCGCTAGAACCCGCGGCAACCGGCTTCGCGAACTCGGCGTCTGTAGATGCGAACTGGGTGTCTGTGCTCCCCCCCTTTATGAGCGAACGCATGTGAACAGGCAAGTAGAACAACACGCGAGCTATCCCGCCACGAACGCTGGGCGCTGTTCTCGAAGGTCGTGCTGGCCGACGCCGCGTGCTCCTCGCAAGGGGCGCGCTAACGTGCGCTGGGTAAATTTTCTTGGTATTTTGTAGCGTAAGCTACACTGGCCGAGGTTGAGCAGTTTCGCGTGTGCAGTGAAGGTCTGTTCTGCGCAAGCGCGAGGGACATTGGATTGGATTGGATTTGGATTTGGATTTGGATTGGATTGGATTGGATTAAAGTGGATTGTGTTGGATTGTGTTGCGTCACAGCCGCGGCAGACGCACTGGCGCCGGCGCGTGCCCAGGTATGCACCTCAATTGCGCAGTAGCCAAGTCTGACGCTGCACCGCAGCCGCTTGATAGGCGTTTCGCGTGCCTCGTGAAGAGCCGTGCTCAGCATGCGCTAGGAGCAGTTACTGGACAGGACTGGTCTGGACTCGATTAGACTGAATTGGACTAGACTGGACTGGATTGGACTGGATTGCTGAACTTTAGCTCACGCTACGTATATCCTGGCATAGCAGAGCTAAGCCACTACTAATTTTTTTTTGTGTGGTAACGCTCGACGGTGAAACAATAAGCTTAAACAGCTCTGATGTTAAAAGTTTGCGGGCATTACGATTCCAACTTCGGTATTTGGGGTTTGGATGCGAGCACGTAACCGACTACACTGTAACGTTCCTTCTCTGAGCAACCATCCCTTAGAAACGCTGTACCCCTGGCAATCACATTTACGCTATTCAGCGCGCTCTTTTACAACACGTAAAGCAAAGAGACGCGAAGCAAAGCGAGTAAACATTAATTTTCCTCCCGCAACCGATAACATTAAGATTCGGAACAACCAGCCATCAGATGTCAGGCGACGTTAGGAAATTCTAAACTCCACGAATTCGTTCCGTTCCCGACCTACAAGCTACAAGTTTTTTTTTTCTTTTTTTTTCGCTGCCTTATGCGCCCAAGCCACACCTACTCTATGAGTCACGCCGTATCGTATGGGAGGGCTTATGGATCAATTTCGACGCAGGAGTGTGTTCGCGTTTTGTTTAATTATTATAATATAAAACATGTAGAAACTCTTACGGGAGTTTTCTACATAATGCGCAGAATTTGATAGTTATTGCGTGCTGTTTGTCGTCTTTTGCTTGGAAGTTCAGTGTAATACGAGGAATATTGCCAAAGAATTGTGACAACCAAGAAACATGGTTAAAACACCGAAATGGTAATTATTCTAGCCCAAGATGGCAAATGACAAGATGGCAAGATGGCAACCTGGGCACGTTGTTGACAGTGGCATTCTGCGTCATGCCATGGTTAGCCTGGACTTGTTCACCGTACAACTGAAGCTCGCGGTTCCCTGTGCAGATCAGTATTTCGCGATTGCACAAGTCTCGCTTTGTCCTCATCCAAGTGAGCTCTTTGTTCACAACGATGTTCGGCACCACGCTCCAGCAGGCCCTCGAGGCACTGGCCAGGCAGGGGCTCCGCGAACCTGTAACGGCAAGTGGGGATCCACGCCGGGAGCCTGCCCCGAGGATGACGTAGGCTCAATCTACGCGCGCGCGCGCGCGTACTGCAGGCACCGATAAAGTTTGTCCAATCAAATCCAATGTGCTTGTTCTACATAGCAGCTTTCCGTGGAGCTCCACTCTTTTCCTGCATGAAAACACCACCGTTCCTATTCTTTCGTTCGGTCATTGTTGGTAGCAGCCGCGTCACTTTGTGCATCCTTCAGTTTTCTTTCGCGGGCGACACGCTCGCTGTACATCGGTATTTATGCGTCCTCTCTCTTCATAAAAGATTGGTTGGGGTCGTCGGGGCGCCATTCAAGCAGAGAAAGTGCGGAAGGCGGCACAAAATCACCTAATTTTCTAAAGGCACGCACAGGCCCGCAGTCACGGTGTTCCTCTACGGAACGTACCACTGCCAGCTGCGTAAACTGCTTCAAACGGCGGCGCAAGCTATTCTAATCACCTAACTGCACGTGCTCCTATCACTTGGCCACCAGCTGAGGGGACATGTTTCGTAGTTTATTAGCCTCCTTTAAATGCTGGAAGAGTTGCTCAGTCTAGCCGGAATGCGGCGATCGCAGTTTCTTTGTTTTCGTTCCTCCATAGGTGTACATCAAACAAGTTTTCCTTTACGCATGCCTTTGACATTTATGTTGTCATTTCTCTGTATTTAATATATATCGGTGTGTATCCTTCCGTACAGCCGCAGTTGCTTAGTAAAGCCGGTTTCGTTAGAGTGAGTGTTAACTAGCTTCTCTTGTTCCTTAAAGCAGCTGACTGTCGGTTGGTCAAGGGATAACCGAGCGTTTAAGCTCCACCCTTGAGCTCAGCGGTCACAGAGGATACTTTGCAACCTCACTGTGTACCTACCTGAATAGCTTTTAAGGCATCTTTCCATGCAAGCTTTCCTCAACGCCTTCAATCTACACTTACGGCTGGCAGCGCTTAGGGTAGCGTATATTTATTTATCTATTTCTTGCGGTAGCAATGAGGGGTACTAACTGCACAGTGATACGTAGAAGGTGGAAAGAAAAAAGCAAAGAGCAGACGCACATAAAGGCGCTGTATATGGTTGCAGCGCCCTATATGGCGCTGCAAAAGCGGCAACCGTGTACAAGCGGTCGCACAGAAATGATATAAGCACTGCATTCCTTGCTGCATAGGATACAGTACTAGAGTTCAATATTATTCCGCAAGCAATACGGCCCAGTTAGCTCCATACCCCGGCGTTATGGGAAGCGGACGGTAGAAAAATTGTGGTTGATTCCTCTGTCATAGGAATCGGTTTCAAAGGTTTCAAAGGTTTATTTAATTCACAAAAAAATTACATACATGCGTATATACAGACGAGGGTCTCAAAGCCACAAAAGAGAAATGTGTAGCCATATCTGCAGCTGAGCATGATTTGAGGGTCTGCGGCTGCCTTGTGGGTGTGCTCGGTGAGTGACGTCCTACTGGCGGGTCGCTTAGGAAAAGGTGTACTAAAGTCATTTCTCTGACAGATATGACGTCAGTGAAATCTTGGTATATCCCGGCTTAACACTTTTGCGTTAAAATATAAAACCCGAAAACGAACAACCCTAAGTAAAACCAGAGTCCTTCAATGCTTTACTGGTCACGAAACTTTGGCGCTCGTTTCATATAGGGACCGCGCGCGCCACTACAGGCGCCACCGCCGCACAAAGGGCATCCAGCCGTCGCGCGTGCGGCGTATTGGCCAGCTCTTGGCGTGCAAACGCTCGCTGCTTTTGGTGTCTGCGGGCTAATTAAGTGTGTTTTTTTTCCGTAGTAGTTAGCGATGAATAGTCCAGTCATTGTGTATATCACCTGCCTTCAATGGGGTTTTATTTTTTGAAGTAAATTACCGCAGACTTCGGCCGCGAACGGCAACGGCTTCTGTGTGCTCTGGCACAAGTGCTGCGCCGTCGTGTTCACAGATTTTTAAAACTATATTGCTTCTTTTCTTAAAGCAAAGTTGTAAATACCACACACACGGTAGCTGTGTAGTCACGGACTGCTGCGGGCCTATCAATAATACAATAAAAAAACTGGAAAAAAAACCAAGTACGTGTCGTTCAGACTACGCTTAATGAATCCGTTGATTGCTCTGGAATGCACAGAACGCTAAAAGAGATGGCCCAATAGTATTGTCATTTCGATGAGTGGGTAGATACTTGAGAACATCTAAAAACGCTGCAGAACCGGGAAGGATCAAAACACGAAGAGATATATGTTGCACCATGTGTCTTTCTGCTTCCACGCTTTGCAATCCTTGCAAAAACGGGAAGCGAAAAAAGAACAATAAAACTTATTTTATCACACGCAACAAAAAATTTCAATATTAGGAAGGGAGACAAAAGAGCGTGGTCCAGCGTACAAAAATTTATTTTTTCGCGCTGCGATGTGCAGCACACGGAGGTAACAGAACATTGCCACGTAGCCAAGAACGATGCAAAGCTTTTCTGAACGCAGCGAGCTATCGAGCTCCTGCACTACAAAAAACTAGAATGAAACACTAACGCCGAAGAAGCACGCCGAAGTGTGACGTGCACAGATGAACGTCGATAAAGTGAATTGCGCGGCGTTTGCTATGCATGCATTACTCTCAGAACGTTAATAATTTCGGATCTATGGAAATAGGATGGAGAACATTGTCTAAGAAACAAAAAATCAAGTTAGCGACAAGGAGGCACCCTTTTCATATCAAACAATATTGCCCGACGGGACGTACGACAAAAAAAAAAAAAACCAACAAACTTGCGTTCCGGTTGAAACGCCAGATAATAAACCGGAATCGGCCACGCGCGGTTACAAAACAAACAAAACGAACCCTAAGGGATAATTCCCGGAAATATGAGAAGTAAAAGCACAATGACGTCCCGAAGCTCTTTTACACGGGAGTCTGAGCGCAAGGTAATACATGTTTGCAAACAGGTAATGAAGCACCGCTACAATTCCTGACTGATATGACAAAAATCCGGCTTTAAGTTAGCCTTGTACAATTCTAGGTCCACGATGCTCTCAAAAGGGTACATTGCTTTTTCCATTCTCTCACACAGTGCATTTCCACACACTGTCTCACACTTATAATCGAAGTCTCCCGTTGCTTGCCTTGGAATGACGCGCCTCCAGTTCTCACGCAGCTGCCCGTCGCTCGGTCAACAGAACAAGGAAACATTTTCTGTGGTACCGTTGTACAAGGAACGACATCCCGGGACGCAACACATGTTCGGCATCGTCGTTGCTCTACTTAAGTCGCATCACAAGAGCGCGATATGCACGTAAAATTTTTACCGCACAAAACAAGCACAACTCGCCGCGGCTCCGCCGTTCGAGCCAGCGCAACGCCGCCCGAGGAGTGACCTCAGTGAGAGGGTGGCGCCACCGCGCGGCGGCCAAATGCAGCATATGAAGCTCTCCCATTGAGTTACGGAGCAGTTTCGTGACCAGTAAAGCATTGAAGGACTCTGGTAAAACGTACTCTCTGGTTCTAAAGGTTGCTTCCCCACAATAAGACACTGTGTGCAGGGGTGCACCCTTTACAGGCAGCTTGCTTCGTTTGACTGGCGTCATTTTAGTGACGGATATGAAGTCACCGAAATGTTTGTGTGTCCGGGAATAAAACACTCTCGTGTTAAATCACGAGCGCTGTCTTCACCTGAAAAAAATCCTTAGCTGCAGCGGGAATGAAACCAGGGAAGTTCGGGAACAGGCATGTGACTTAGTCAATACTTAACGCCATCGGTTGCAGCGAGACAAAGCCGTGTTCGCGGTGCGTCACTTCCAGACCCGCTGCCGCAAGGCGTTAGACGTGCGGCGCCTGTTTCAATGTATAGCGATGAGGTTGCGTGGGGAGTATCGGGTAGTAGGCAGTGCGGTGTTCGTTTTTCGGCAGCCTTTTTGCGAGTTTCTACTAGGAAGTCTGTTTGCCGGTGGCTCCGCAGCATCACATACCTGAAAAAAGGCTGTGCCAACCTAACCGAACACAACACAACACAGCACAGCACAGCACAGCACAGCACAGCACAACACAATACAGAGCAGCGGGCAACGCAACGCAACACAACACAACGCAACCTGACTGTTTTGTCACTTTCTTTCATTCAATAGGTGTGAAATGCTGCGCAACGGCGCACAATAATACTGTACCCGTTGCAGCGCTTTGGATGTATTGATGGCCGTACTGTCGACACACAAGAACAGCGAAGGCCCACTATCGGCCGGATGAATATGAAAGCCAGATCAAGCCATTCGACTGTGAATGTCACTTCGTCCTCGTCTCTGGCTCTCTGGCGGTGGCAACATGGCGTGCAGTCTGGCGATTTGACACGTGACACCGGCTGTGATTGATTGCCTGCCCATGTCGCTGCACCACCCGCGCTTGGCATCGCGCAATTCTCTCTAATGTTCACCGCACCCCACCTTATTTTGTTTGCCTCTCACAGACTACTGGAATGCTCACTAAAGTATATTTGTCGACCAGTAATAATAAACGGTAGTAGCTTTACTTTTATTGTTGAAATTTCTTTCTTTCACTATATTTTTTTATTTCTCTCGAGGATAGCACCGGCGGTTGTCTTTTATCGTTGTAATCGCCAGTCCTTCTTTTTTTTTTACTTCGCGGAAGCGCTACGTGCGCCCACAATTCGCACCAAAGCTGCAAGCAATCTACGTTCTATGGGAACGCAGGAGTTTGTTTCGGGTTACTGATAGGATTAGCAGTTTTTGCGGGAGCTTACGTGATGAGAAATGCCAGAAAGGGGTGTTTTGTGCTTCGGAGAGCGGGGAAAAGGATGTGGAAAAATGTTTAAAATGTTCAAATAAAAGTTACGTCCTGTTTTATTTATTTGTTTCTGTACGCGCGAAAACGTACCAAAAATAGCTGCTGGGCGGCGTAGATACAAGTGTAAATTTTAGTGCAAATGATGCTAGGCGTGCATTATACAAGTGCGAGTTTATCCAAAGTACAGATCATTTCTAAAATTCATTCGGTCGGCTGGGTATGCTGCTTTGCCACCTAAATGCAGGACTGGACTGGAAAGGACTTTATTGAAACAAACCCTGCAGTAGGCAGGAGCCGGGTTACGGCTCCGCCTCGACGTGGCCTGGCGTCGCTCCTTCTTCGGCGACCCTACTCGTCACAAGCCCGTTTTACGGAGCCCGTGCATTTCGAGCGCAGCGAAGACCTGCTGGATGGCCCATGACTGGTCTGTCTTGCTTGTAGATTCGATGGCTCTCTGGAGTTCCTCCGGATACTCTTCGAAGTGCGCGCCGTCTGGGTCGGCGGCACAGTCCCACATGATGTGCCACGGGCTGGCCGGTCCTTTCTTACACACACTGCACTGGTCACTCGGGTACTCGTCCGGGTACATTTGGTGTAAGGAGGCCGGCGACGTTGTCGACGCCGTTTGGAGTCTTCTTAGATGTATCGCCTCCTCGCGGCCCAGTTCCCGGTGAGGCGGCGGGTACGCTCGTCTGGCCAGACGTAGGGCCTTCAGTGATTCTCCGTAGCCCCTGGCTCTGAATTTGGTTTCCGTCCACCACTCCCACTCGGGACGAGTGCCCACGTTGGGAGCGCGGTGAGTGATAGCGCGCGCTTCGCTGTGGGCCGTCTCGTTGTGGTTCGGCGCGTACGGTGAGCAGCTTCCTGCGTGCGCAGGGATCCATGCCTCGAAAGGCGGGGTGGCAGCCGCCGCCCCCGAGGGAGTGTGATCACATGGAGCCACGTAAATGCGAAGATTGTACAACACCAGCAGTCAGAGAAAACGAAGGAAGCTCACGCTAACGCGCAAGACTTGAACGTAGCGAAGCTGTACGCGACCTTCACGACCACCAGGAAGGTTTAGGTCTGCGATTGCAGCCGATTTCTTTCTTTTTCGATGCCGCAACTACCTCTACTCCATATATATTCCTATAAGTGTTAGCTTCTGTCATTTTTTGGAAGTTATAATCATTGGACATCACATTGGAGGGGCGTACGCTATGGCGTCTTTCTCGTTCGAAGCAAGTGTTCTCAGGATTACGGCAAAAGCTTGAGTTTTTTTTTTCTTTTTGTAGTCAGCCTTGGCCAATCTTCGTAAGTGGGTATGCTTGGCTTGACAAACGTGCTCCGGGACGCTGAGCGGTCGCCGCGACACACGCAAACACGAGCGCTAGGGATGTTCTTGGTTTCCTTAACTGCCGAGCGGTCGCCGCAATCATGGCCAATCTCCCTAAGTGGGTATGCTTGGCTTGATGAACGTACGCATGGAACGCTGGGCGATCGTGGCGAGGCATTCACACACGAGCTCTGGGCATTTTCTTGGTTTTGTTAACTGCCGGGCGGTCACCGCGAGGCCCGCGTTCACGCGCGCGCGCTCGACAATTTCTTGGTATATCTACTACAATAGTGGCTCTGGGCCTACCGTGTTGCGCAACTGAGCCAATGCTCACGTGTTCGACGCGCAGCCTTGGCGCATCGTTTTTCACATAAACGCGAAAAAGAAGAGCTCCCGCATGTTGATATATAGGCACGTGTTAAACTTCCCCAGGCGGTACAAATAATCCTTTGGCTCCATCTTCTCAACGTATGCGTAGCTTCGGCACCGCAAATCCCCAATTAAAAATGATGCGGGAGATCTACCTCAAGGACTATGCCGGAGCTCGCAGAGTAGGGAAGGTGTAACTCCAGTGGCACAAAGCCCCAATTATAAACGATGCGCGATTTCTGCTACGGGGACTATGCCGATGCTCCCGACATAGAACGCTTAATATCTGCACGACTGAGGGCACCCGCCGAACAAGTAACCAGGACGGCCTGGTGGAAACTCGTCACGTAAACTCAGGATTGTGCTTTGTGCAATATTTGCTTGAGGGAATCTCGACACATTGGCTTATGCATGTAAGCGAACACCTCCAGTTTGGTGAACGAAGGTTAACAGGTGGTATAACATTGAATTTAAAATATAAGAGGGAAATAATAGCTGAGACACGTTGGCTGAGGAGTTGATTTGATTGTAGGGTTTAACGAGCCGATACAGCGCAGGCGATGAGGCGCGCCGCAGTGGAGGGCTCCGGATTAATTTTCACCACCTGGGTGATTTTTAGCGTGCGCCGAAATCTCGTACACGCTGTCATTTTTGCTTCTCGTCTCGATCTCGCTGAGGAGTTTGTTATTCATCTTTTGGGGCTTTGCGTTCGTTATTTCTGACGCGCATTCTTTCGGGCCGGATGACACGGCCGGATAATATTGGACGCGTGGTAATAAAGCCGGGCGGTTTTTTAAACTCCCTCACAAACTCTGACTCTTGATCCTGCATTAGAATCAAACTCCACACCCAGAAGCGGCGGCGATGTATCATTGCATGCTGACGGAGAACTCGCCCAACAAATAGATCGGCTGTGAGTGACGTGCAAATTTAACTCTACTCACGTCCTTGAAGGGGTGTGTACAGCACAGTTGAACATGGTGCGAAGTCTGGTATAGCTAAGTAAAACTAGAAGCTTTTCCGGGGTTTTAATTATTGCGTGCCATTGAGTCAGCTTCCCCCTCCCTCCCTCCCTCCCTCTTCACCCATCTCTCTTTACTCATCCCTCCCCCTCGAATTACCTTTGCGAGTGCCTTCTATGGAGTAAGGTGTATCCAAGCGGCACCGGGCCTTTCTACGTAGAGCCTAAATATCTCCGCCCCGAACAATTTCCATGGCCGATTACCTCGCTTAACGGATGTGGGCCGAGCAAAGGCCTCGGGGAATTTAGGTGAAATAGACTCATTTATTTCCCCTTTGCACGTTGTCCGATGACAGGAATCCTACCACCCGTGACTTGTCCGGTGTTCATGTGCTGAACTTTATACCCACACATCCCCCAATTCATTCAGCGAATTTTAAGGGGGCAAGGCAACTTGCAGTGATAAGCTGTGTATCACGAAGCGAAGCCCCATAGTCGCAACCCTCGGTTTGACTCAGCTCATTTAAGCAGCTACCATGCGGCGAACGACTAGGCTCTCCTTTCCTCGGTTTGTATTTAGCCCACTGTCAAGGGGAGAAAGTGAACAGTTTGATTGATTGATTGATTGATTGATTGATTGATTGATTGATTGATTGATTGATTGATTGATTGATTGATTGATTGATTGATTGATTGATTGATTGATTGATTGATTGATTGATTGATTGATTGATTGATTGATTGATTGATTGATTGCCAGCTACTCTGCGTATAAGGAGGACGAAGAGGGGTGGAGGGTGTGTGGACGTGGTGCAGGGGATGTGGAAGATGAGAGATTAGAGAAGGTATGACTATATACGGAACATGGGGGCCTATAATATATAGAGTATTGTTAAAGTGATACGGAGCGTGAGGCGGCCGCGCAAAAAAATATTCCTATTTTAGAATCTAGCAGCCGAGCCGCTAATATGAATATAAAAATTCAGCATAGCTTCGCATGCCCTTCCTGCCCGCGCGAGTGGGACCTAGGATACCGTGGGCCCTCTCTCACCTAATCCGATAACCATAATGGGTGTCAAAGCAGCTGAACCCTCTCGCAAACTCGCGCAAGATAGACAGACGTAGTTCACTTGAGGTTCTGTACTTCTAAATTGAGCCTTTATTCTACACGTTAGTGTTCCTTTGATACCTCGCACTCCACTCACATGGAGCTGTTTTTGATTGCGGAGCATTCTTCACTGAGTAACCCCGCTGTAACGATCGTGTAACGCCTTGTTTTGCAAAAAAATGCATAATCGCACAAGTATCACATTTACTTGTGGTAACAGTGTAATTGGGGAGTTAATTGGTCGAAGCAGTTTTTTATAATAAAAAAGTACGAAAACTGGAAACAGTAAAATTAATACAAGATGAGAATTAACAAAATCAAAAATATACGTGTTATACACCGTCCCCAAATCGAAGAATGAAACAAAAAATCGTTGAAAAGAATATCACAAACAGGAATAAGAAATTGAGAAATGAACCAACCATGTAACGCCCTGGATTTGCATAATTGAATCGTTATAACAGCGTAAATGGAGATAATTGGTCGAACACAATTTAAAACAACAAAAAACAGATTTTCTCGTTCTGAAAATGAACTAACAAAATCACAAATATGTATCTTATACAACACCTCCCAAAAATGGATCAAAATAAGAAAACGAGGAAATAATTTCGGCAATACGAATTAAATATTAGAGAAAACGGGTCAACCGTGAAAACGCACCGCATTCGGTCAGCAGTTGATAATTGGCAGAATTAACAAATTTAATCGTCATAATAGCCTAAACATTGATCAAACGGAATAGCAGTGATCAAACCATCGAACGGAATTTTAAGAAACAAGAAAATAAAAAATGGAAGTTTTACAAACAAAAGCTACCGAAATAAGAATTCCGCAGCCTCTACAGCCTTCCCAAAAAGATGAGATAAAAATGAAAGAAGAGAACATTTGCAACATGGGAAACATGAATATATATATATTTATATAGCGTATGAATAAAGTACAATGGGGCCGGTAAAAATGTACAGTAAAATAGAAGACTAAAGGGTAACGAATGAACATGTATTAACGTTTCGGCTGACGAAGGCTTGCCCCAAGCCGAAACGTTAATACATGTTCTTTCGTGACCCTTTAGTCTTCTCTTTTACTGTATATATATATATATATATATATATATATATATATATATATATATATATATATATATATATATATATATATATATATATATATATATATATATATATATATATATATATATATATATATATATATATATATATATATATATATATATATATATATATATATCTATATATATATATATATATATATATATATATATATATATATATATATATATATATATATATATATTTATATATATATGTGTGTGTGTGTGTGTGTGTGTGTGTGTGTGTGTGTGTGTGTGTGTGTGTGTGTGTAGAAACGTACCGGCAGTAACTGTGCCTTGCAAGTTCACAAAATACATTATATCGGCGTCGTTAACGCAGTTATTCGCTATAACAGCGTACATTTACTCCACAAGCAAGAATAAACAAAGGCGAACTTCAAAACAAAAACACCCAGTGGATATGGCTGCTCATAACGAAATGTGGCTATAAAAACCTCGATGAAGACAAGCCGCACAAGGTTGCTGCCCACTTTATTTATTTATTTATTTATTTATTTATTTATTTATTTATTTATTTATTTATTTATTTATTTATTTATTTATTTATTTATTTATTTATCAATCAATCAGTCATCGGGAACCAAATGGCATTGTAGATTCGTTGATTGATTGTGGGGTTTAAAGCGCCGACGTAACGCAGGCGATGAGGCGCGCCGTAGTAGAGGGCTCCGGATTAATTTTGACCACCTGTGGCTCGTTAACGTGCGCCGAAATCTCGTACACATGGGCGTTATTGCTTTTCGCCTCCATCAGAAAAGCGGCCGCCGCGGCCAGGAAACGAACCCGCGTCCTCGTGCTCAGCAGCCCAGCCCAACGCCTTAGCCACTGAGCCACCGCGGCGGGTCAAAGGGCATTATATGTAAAGGGGATCGGGTTATGTCTGTGTAACAGAAGAAAAGCAGCGGTACAAATACAAGCTGGGATTAGCAGAAACAGTAATATCCAAAACAGTAACATTAACAAAAATTACCTCAATTTTTGCATATTTATTTTCGCCGTGGACATCTGGGTTTTTAGCTGGTTCCTTAGGCCACTCGCTCATAATCCTGCCAGTACTTTTCGTGCGCGAACGCGGATTTCAAGAACATAGTTTCTTTTTAGCGGCATTCTACGATCGAAGGGCTTGTATTTTGTCCAATACGCAAATCCCCCGGTTGCCCGTTCGACACTGCGAAAGTTGAAAGAGCTGGGATTATGCTCAAATATTCTTCCTAAACAGGTATCTTGTACATTCCAAAAACACAAGAAGGTCAAATTACCCGAACCTCGTCGTATTTGGTGTCCTCTCGTCGCGATTCGCGCTACTTTTGAAATGAGGCGTCCTCGTTACGCTGATCGAAATAAGCGACAGTGAGTGCAGCGAATGTCTGGGACGCCGGAAACAGGCGGCGCCCGGAAGTTTCGCGAACACGGGCACACACAGATTGAACAATCTGCGCCGTTTTCGAGGTTCGATTGCCTTGCAAACCTCACGTCTTCCAATGGCGTAATTAAACTGCTGATTCGCAGTGTGAATAATAGTTAGGTGCCCCACTTTGACCTTATCCCGCGTCATTTACCCAAGCTACACTGGATAACGCAATTTGTCCAACGTATGCTGTTTATGACACACAGTACGTTCTCTTGTTTTGATTGTGCCGGTCGACCTCTCGGTGTAACTGTGTGATACAAAATAGGGCATGTTTCACTATCCGCGTTTCTCGTAATCTCACACTCAGCGCCATTCGAGAAAAGGTCAAAATTCGCAGGAATAAAATCTACACCAGTCAGCATACGCGGCCCCCACCTTCTGTGTTGATACGTCTATGCAAGCGACCACATTGCTTGCGTTATTGCCTGCGCCGTGTTCTCAGCCGGAGAGAGCGAGCGAGAGATGCGCTGTATTGACCCGTATCGACGGCAGGCGTTGCATCTTGGCATCGTATATGGGGGCTTTCGATTCCGCTGTCTTTATTGTGTTATGCTCTCCTGGAGTTTCTTTGTGTATCGTTTCTCGTCCTACACCGCATGCACCCTACCCTTTCATCTCTCCATTTCCTTCGCTGTTTTGTTCGGCCTCTTGTGCAATCTGGCGTACTAGTATTGCCACCCCGTGCTGGCGTTAGCCTTCTCGGTTCCTTTCATGCGCCGTTCGCTGTCGCTTTGCTGTGCTGTATTTGCGTAAGGACTCTGGTTCCTCTTTTCTGTTGTGTTTATTCGGTGGCTATAAGCTAAAGTCTGCCGCTGTTTGAACTCTGCCCTGCCGAAAAATGAGTTTTCGCAATCTAGAGCCTTGAGTACAGAAAGGCATATTGGGGTGTTTTTTAGCGCCTGTTCGCATGTTTGAATTTCGCGGCCTGTTGGAACAATTGCGAAGTCTTCTGGTTATGGACTGTGCGAGCCGATATGACCACAACGCTCAAAACTGCCAGCTGATGGGAAAATCGATTCAATGTTAAGGGCTTATTGTGCGACGCATTTTTTGCGACAGGGTGGCACATAACTTGACAAGCTGCTCAGAGTCGACTACGGGCGAACGATTGGTGAGCTGCGTCGCAGGAACCCAAAAATGATGCCGCATACAGTGACTGTGTACACATTTTGGTGCGCAATTGTGCTGCTCTTACTTGCACGGAGCTGTTTATGTTGTATAGCGTTGCTATCAGCGCCATAAAATAAAACTAGTGCTGAAGTAAACGCGTCAGAGGCTGTTTGTCCCGGGGATCCGAAAAACAAACTCGGGCTCGAGCCCGAGTTTTTTTTTTAGCTTCTTCCCTAGGGAGGTACTACAAACATATGGGGCCCGTAAAAGGCAGAAAGTCAAGGGGATGGCAGTCCTGGTCTGGCAACCATGGTAGCGCCGCGAAACAATGGAGGGAAAATTTGCGGGTACGCCAGCCGAAATGCTACCCATCATTTTGGGTTCCTGCAACGCAGCTCACTCAGGCGTTCGCCCGTAGTCGACTCTGAACAGCTTGTCAAGTTATGTGCCACCCTGTAGCAAAAAATGCGTCGCACAATGAGCCCTTCACAGTGAATCGATTTTCCTATCAGCTGGCCCTTTTGAGCGTTGTGGTCATATCCGCTCGCACAGTCCATAACCAGAAGACTTCGCAATTGTTCCGACAGGCCGCGAAATTGAAACATGCCAACAGGCGCTAAAAACACCTCAATATATATTTCTGTACGCAAGGCTCTAGATTGCGAAAACTCATTTTTCGGCAGGGCAGAGTTCAAAAAGCGGCAGATTTTAGCTTATAGCCACCGAATAAACACAAAAGAAAAGAAGAACCACCGTCCTTACGCAAATACAGCACGGCAAAGCGACGGCAAACGGGCGCATGAAAGGAAACGAGAAGGTTAACGCCAGCATGGGGTGGCAATACTCGCACGCCAGATTGCACAAGAGGCCGAACAAAACAGTGGAGAAAGAAGGGAAATGGAGTGAGTAAAGGGTTGGGTGCATGTGGTGTAGGAGGAAAGACGATGAAGAAAGAAATTCCAGGAGAGCATAGCGGAGTAAAGACAGCGGAATCGAAAGCCACGTATATACGATGCCAAGATGCAACGCCTGCCGTCGATACGGGTCAATACAGCGCATCTCTCACTCGCTCTCTCCGGCTGAGAACACGGCGCAGGCAATAACGCCAACAATGTGTACGCTTGCATAGACGTATGAACACAGAAGGTGGGGGCCGCGTATGCTGACTGGTGTACATTTTATTCCTGCGACTTTTGACCTTTTCGTAAATGGTGCTGAGTGTGAGATTACGAGAAATTCGGATAGTGAAACATGCCCTATTTTGTATCACACAGTTACACGGAGAGGTCGACCGGCGCAATCAAAACAAGAGAACGTACTGTGTGTCATAAACAGCATATATACGTCGGACAAATTGCGTTATCCGGAGTAGCTTAGGCTAATGACGCGGAATAAGGTCAAAATGGGGCACCTAACTATTTACACTGCGAATCAGCAGTTTAATGATGCCATTGGAAAACGTGCGGTTTGCAAGGCAATCGAACTTCGAAAACGGCGCAGATTGTTCAATCTGTGTGTGCCCGTGTTCGCGAAACTGCCGGGCGCCGCCTGTTTCCGGCGTCCCAGACATTCGCTGCACTCACTGTTGCTTATTTCGATCAGCGTAACGAGGACGCCTCATTTCAAAAGTAGCGCGAATCGCGACGAGAGGACACCAAATGCGACGAGGTTCGGGTAATTTGTCCTTCTTGTGTTTTTTGAATGTACAAGATACCTGTTTACGGAGACCGGATTAGGCCACTCTTTTGTCAGTGTATTTGAGCATAATCCCAGCTCTTTCAACTTCCGCACTGTCAAACGGGCAACCGTGGGATTTGCGTATTGGACAAAATACAAAGGCTTAGACCGTAGAACGCCTCTAAAAAAACTAGATTCTTGAAATACGCGTTCACGTATGAAAAGTACTCGAAGGGTTACGAGCGAGTGGCTTAAGGAACAAGCTTAAAAACCCAAATGTCAACGCCGAAAATAAATGTGCGAAAATTCAGAGAATTGTTGTTAATGTTACTGTTGTGAATATTACTATTTCTGTTAATTTCAGCTTGTATTTGTACCACTGCTTTTCTTCTGTTACACAGACGTAACCCGATTCCTTTGACCCGCCGCGGTGGCTCAGTGGCTAAGGCGTTGTGCTGCTGAGCACGAGGTCCCGGGCTCGATTCCCGGCCGCGGCGGCCGCTTTTCTAATGCACGCGAACAGCAAAAACGTCCGTTTGTGCGAGATTTCGGCGCACGATAAAGATACCCAGGTGGTCAAAATTAATCCGGAGCCCTCCACTACGGCGCGCCTCATCGCCTGCATTGCGTCGGCGCTCCAACAATAACTGCATATATTATAGGCCCCCATGTTCCGAATATAGTCATTCCTTCATTAATCTCTCATTTGTTGGCGACATATGGGTCCCGTGAATAGGGAACCACCCCCGTCTGGTGCCTGTGGGCACGACCAAATCTTTTGGCTCAATAAATGTTTTTTCATCATCATCATCTCATCCTCCCCATCCCTTGCATCCACTGTCCACACATCCTCCACCCCTCTTCGTCCTCCCTACACGCAGAGTAGCTGGCAGTCAGTCAGTCAATCAATCGACCGATCAATCAATCAATCAATCAATCAATCAATCAATCAATCAAACTGCTCACTTTCTCCCTTGACAGTGGGCTAAATACAAACCGAGGAAAGGAGAGCCTAGGCGTTCGCAGCATGGTAGCTGCTTAAATAAGCCGAGTCAAACCGAGGGTTGCGACTACAGTCAAACCTCGATATATCGAACATGGCTATATCGAATTATTGCCTATATCGAACACTTTCTATATCACACAAAAAATTACATGCATTTTTTATTTTTTATTTCGAACTGGGACGGACATGAAATGGGTATATCGAACTCCGCCACCCCAGACTGCCCAGACCGCTCGCGCTCTGTTGACAGGCGGCGAGCTATCCCGCAGTACCCTCGAGGATAGCGGTGGCGCGATGGGCGTTTCCGACTGCTGCGCATCGGTTGCACCGAAGCAGAATTGGACGGTGCAAAAGAAGAATGCGAGCTTGAAGAAACCTGGGGCCAGCTGGAGCACTTTGTTGGTGCTGAGCCACGAAGCATGTGCATTGATGACTTTGTTGGCGGTGACGACAGCACCGGAACGACGGCGGAGCTGACGGATGTGGAGATCCTGGCGGGGGTTACTACTGAGCGCACAAACGAAGACGCTGCCGAGGTTGTACCCGCAAGCGCTGACAGTGCCCCGCTCTCGACTTCGACCGAGGCTTCAGCTGTTTTGGCCCTACCGCACCGCTACTGCAGCGCTATAGAAAGCACCGGCCTGTCGCTTGTGGAACGTTTGGACTACGTTGAGGAAGTCGTGTATAACACGCCAGGCTACCCTGCTGCAGTACTTTAAGTGAAATGAATAAATACTGCGAAGCACCAAGTGAGTATTTACTGCACAATTCGTTCATTTATTGATTTGTACCAGTTTAGGACGCGTTTTTTACGTGATTTTATATATCGAATTCAGGTTATATCGAACTATTTTGCGGGCACCGCGCTGTTCGATATATCGAGGTTTCACTGTATGGGGCTCCGCTTTGTGATACACAGCTGCTCAATGCAAGTTGCCTTGGCCACTTAAAATTGGCCGAATGAATAGGGGGATGTGTGGGTATAAAGTTCAGCACATGAACACCGGACAAGTCACGGCTGGCAGGATTCCTGTCATCGGACAACGTGCAAAGGGGCAATAAATGAGTCTATTTCGCCTAAATTCCCCGAGACCTTCACTCGGCCCACATCAGTTAAGCGAGGTAATCGGCCATGGAAATTGTATGGGGCGGAGAAAATCAGGCTCTACGTAGAAATACCCTGTGCCGCTTGGATACACCTTACTCCATAGAACGCGCTCGCAAAGGTAATAGGAGGGGGAGGGTCAGTAAAGATAAATGGGTGAAGAGGGAGGGAGGGAGGGAGGGAGGGAGAGAGAGAGAGAGAGAGAGAGAGAGAGAGAGGGAGAGAGAGAGAGAGAGGGAGAGAGAGGGCTGACTCAATGGCAAGCAATAATTAAAGCCCCGGAACAGCTTCCAGTTTCACTTAGCTGTGTCAGACTTCACACCCTGTTCGAGGTCGCGGGTTCGATTCCCGGCCGCGGCGGCCGCTTTTCTGATGGAGCCGAAAAGCAAAAACGCCCGTGTGTACGAGATTTCGGCGCACGTTAAAGATCCCCAGGCGGTCAAAATTAATCCGGAGCCCTCCACTACGGCGCGCCTCATCGCCTGCGTTGCGTCGGCGCGTTAAACCCCCACAATCAATCAATCGACTTCACACCATATTCAACTATCCAGCACCCACCCCTTCGAGGACCGGAGTAGACTTAAATTTGCTACGTCACTTACAGCCGATCTATTTGTTGGGCGACTTCTCCGTCAGCATGCAAAGATACATCGCCGCCGATTCTGGGTATGGAGTTTGATTGTAATGCAAGATCAAGACTCAGAGTTTGTGAGGGAGTTTATAAAACTGCCCGGCTGTATCACCACGCGTCCAATATTATCCGGCCGTGTAATCCGACCCGAAAGAATGCACGTCATAAATAACGCGCGCAAAGCCAGAAAAGATGAATAACAAACTCCTCAGCGAGATGGAGACGAGAAGCAAAAACGACTGCGTGTACGAGATTTCGGCGCACGCTAAAGATGAAAGGTGGTGAAAATTAATCCGGAGCCCTCCACTTTGGCGCGCCTCATCGCTTGAGCTGCCTCGACGCGTTAAACCCGACAATTAAATCAACGCATCAGCGAACGTGTCTCAGCTATTATTTCCCTCAGATGTTTTAAATTCTATGTTATACCACCGTTATATCTTCGTTCACCAAACTGGAGGTGTTCGTTTCCATGCATAAGCGCATGTGTCGAGATTCCCTCAAGCAAATATTGCACAAAGCACTATCCTGAGTTTACGCGACGAGTTTCCACCAGGCCGTCCTGGTTACTTGTTCGGTGGGTGCCCTTTGTCGTACAGATATTAAGCGTTCTTTGTCGGGAGCATCGGCAGCTTTCTGCTTTTTCGAAATCAGCTCTCTTCAGGCGCTCTCTCCCCTCTGTCGTTCTGTGATCTTCAATCTCTCGCTCTGTTGAGAAATCGACGCGGCTCTAGGGATCGACGCCATGTTGTTGCCGACATGCCCCATCAAGTGCTTACGCAATCGTAGCAGCGTAAGAAAGAGAACGAGGGTAGCGCTCCTTGCAGTCTTTTCATCTATCGTTCTATGTAAGGACTTAGTAAGCGTTATGCACGAACTGTCGCCGACTAACATTTTGTAGACGTATCACGCAAATACGTTGTATACAAATTATTGTATCTGGCTTCTTTTTGTTTTTGTCTATATAGAGAAAAAATCAATCGAAAATAAGTGATAAACATATTTCTACTCCTGAGGCGGCATTCTCGTTATTCCAAGCAGTAAAAAATTCTCTTCCACGCATAATCGTTAACGGGTGCGGTAGGATGAGTCCTTCAAGGAACGTTAACGTATTTAGTTCCCTGTTCGGGCTTTGTAAAGGAAGAACGAAAACTAAGCGCAGATTTGGTTCACGCAAAAGGCTGCTTTGTATGAATACTGATGATGTTCCTTTTTCGTAAACTCCCAGCAACTAAGCTAGTTTATAAGAAAAACAGACGAAGAGTGGCGATTTACTAGCCATTTTCTTGCAGAGCCACGTATTCGGAAGGTGTGTCTTTGGTGGAAGCTACGGCCAAGAAAAATTGATTGACTGATTCATTCATTCATTCATTCATTCATTCATTCATTCATTCATTCATTCATTCATTCATTCATTCATTCATTCATTCATTCATTCATTCATTCATTCGTTGAGGGGTTTAACGCACCGACGCTACACATGTGATGAGGCTCGCCGTAGTGAGTTCTCCGGATTAAATTTGACTACCTGGGTATCTTTACCTGCGCCAAAATCTCGACCGCACGGACGTTCTTGCTTTTCGCCTCCATCAGAAAAGTGGCCGCCGCGGCCGGGAATCGATCCCGCGCCCTTGTGCTCAGCAGCGGAACACAACTGTGCGATTGTAGTTGAGCCACTAATTCCGTTTATTGGTGCCACTTGAATGTTAACACGTAGTTAATGCAGCTTTTACTATATCTTGAGTATTTCCCTTTTTGACGGTTCGTAGAGCGAAATTTGAAAGATTTTAAGGTATTACTCATCTTCCATTTTAGAGAAAGCTTTTTGGTGATAGTATGGGAATCAGAATGGCTTTTGGTAAGCTACCAAAGGCTGATTCTTTCTAACAAAAGAAGGTTGTGTTTTACCTCTACAGCCTCTATTAGCGAGTTACACAGCGTCTGTCAACTTGTGGTGGACGCGTGTGTTCTCACCTAAGTATGGTTGAACCCCGCCTGTTCTAATAACAGAACTCCCAACCACGGCCGCACAATCCTCTTCGAAATCTCGGGAAAAAGCAAAAACAAAAGAAAGAAACAGCGCTTGACTGAAGGCC
Source organism: Haemaphysalis longicornis (assembly GCF_048455015.1). NCBI lineage: Eukaryota > Metazoa > Arthropoda > Arachnida > Ixodida > Ixodidae > Haemaphysalis > Haemaphysalis longicornis. Next base: position 65,813,428 of record NW_027526225.1, on the reverse strand, counting down.
TGGTCAACAACCCAACTTTTAAACGTGCTCACCCGCCTGCAACAGACTACTCGCAATTTATGAGGACGCCTTTGAAACTGCGTTTGCCTGTATGCATGCATATGCATTCGCTAAGTGCTTTGCAGGTTTTGAAAGCCTTACAGGCCTTGGAGAAGGTTTAAAAATTCTCCACAGCCCCCCTTTTTTGATTCCTATCCGCTCCGTTGACCACCTGCCGCGAGGTCCATTAGCGTTTCAACGCGCCGTACTTTAACGGAAGGCGCCGGTGGCGACGCTTCAACGCGCACGCACGCTGCGCACAATGTTGACCAACAAGTGCGCCGCGCTCGATACCCGCTCCAGCGGAACGAAGGCACAGGAGCCACTCGCCACAGGTCGAGGGCTGCGCGGAGGGGAGACAACGCAAAGGCCTAACAGAAGCGAAAGCGAGCAAAGCAGGGACAGTGCGAACTCCGTGGGCTTCCCGACTCCCGGGAGTTGTGTGCAGCCTTGGCGGAAGCGCTACGGTGAACTGTTTCTGTAGGCTAGGCACCGCAAAGCGACAGCGAGGGTTTGGGTGCTGCCGCTTATGGAGGTAAACTTTGTAAGTCGGAGCTTTTTGTGTATGGATGAAAAGAAAAAGAAAGAAAGAAAGAAAGAAAGAAAGAAAGAAAGAAAGAACGAAAGAGAAAACAAACAAGCGAAGAAAGAAAGAAGGAAAGAAAAAAAGAAAGAAAGAACGAAAGAAGGAAGGAAGGAAGGAAGGAAAGAAAGAAAGAAAGAAAGAAAGAAAGAAAGAAAGAAAGAAAGAAAGAAAGAAAGAAAGAAGTATAGGAAGAAAGAAGGAAAGAAAGAAGGAAAGAAAGAAAGAAAGAAAGAAAGAAAGAAAGAAAGAAAGAAGGAGAAATTCTGAAAGAGACAATGCGGGAAAGAGTTAAAGAAGGAAAGAAAGGTTAGATAGGAAAGAAGAAAGAGAAGAGGGAAGAACGAAAGAGCGAGGGGAAGAGAAATAGAGTAAGAGAGTCAGGAAGGAAATTAGGAGAAAAAGGCAGAGAGACAGCAGTACATTAACAACGGAGCAACTTTCATTTCATAATTTCGCAGGTCTCTGTTGGGATTCGTGAAGTGCCGCCTCGCTGGCGGAAGATGATTTAATAAGTCACAACACTCTTTTATTGCCTTAAAGCCCTTCTATGGTTGTGGCGATAAATGCTTATGGAATGCAGGACAAGAATTGCTGCTGAAGGCAGGCTGTCGACTTCTTTTAAGTCACCAGGTTTTCTTCTAAAAATTTAGGATCTCCTTACGCAGAACGAAGGAGGTTCTTTCGAGGGGTGGTTAATTGCAAGTGCGAATTCAGGAGACCCAGAACCGAAGTCGGCTGTCTTGCATTCCCGTGAAAAGTCGAACGTTCAAATAAGGAACATGTAGCTCAATTTGTTTCTTTCGTAGAAGCTGAAGCATTTGCAGAATGTAAAAATTAGTTTTGTGAAGAAACAAACTACTCGTTTTGCTGTGAAGATGTTTCATTTTTCATCTCAAGCCCTGTAGAATGCTTCAGCGGAGATATCTCATGAGACTTGATATGATGAGACTTGAGACTTCAATGGCTGAACCTTTATTTATGTTAGGTAAGTAGCGTATGGTCAATGAGTTAAATAAATTGAGGTCATCATCATCTTGCGTAGCAAGCCCTGTCGCAGGCTGACCCCTGAAGTTCATTTTAAATTGATACCTTTCTCTCGCTCTCTAATCGCATAAAGGAAAGGCTTGCGTCTTACAATGACAGTAGCCGTGTTCGCGCACCTAGCAAACGCAAAAGTGTAAGCTATCGGCATGTAATCAGCAAGTTCGTATGAAACACGATATGAGCCGTGAGCATAGACCGCGTCGCCTAAAAGGAAACAGCATTGATGTAGAAACACTGAAAACGGAAAATACAATCCATTTGTTCGTGAAACAGTTATGGAAAAAAAAAATAAACTTGCTAAATAATTGCACCAGTCATTGCACTTTTAATTTCCAGGCAGACCTTCTTCTGACAGTTTTCGTATCCCAGCCCACCTGTGGGCACGCCACAAAAGCTCCCCCTTTCCACCGTGGTGCGGCGACTATACGACTGCTCCTTCCCACCACTGCACCGAACTATGTGCTCAGCGAAACAGCGCTTGACCTTCCTGCTGAGCGGTAGTAAGAGCGGGCTGGCCCCAGGCTCCCAGGAGATTGCGGTGACAGCGGCTGCATTGCTCGACCACGTGAGGCCGCGATCAGAGCCTCCCCGCAACGGCGATCTCCGGCGCGGACAGCCGTGAAATTTCCTCCCCGTCTCCATCCTCATCCGCCTTTTCTGCTGGCTCAATCGCGCTCACAGACCGATGCAAGATGGCGTACGACCAGGACCCCGAGGCTCACACTCGGCACTGGCACGTTTCGATTGCATCCTGTCGATGAACGAATGTGGAAAGGAGGAACATTGAAAGACCAAAAACTGCGTTCATTGTGGTACCGGTGCGAAGCATTTTTTTGGTGCGATGGAAGTAGGAGGAGGATTTGGAACCTTAGTATTAGTAGCAGGCGTAGGAATTTTAAGGAGCATATACGTGCAGTAGGAGCAAGGTTTAGAAGTATACGAGTAGGAATAGGACAGGAATAGGTTGGCGACCAATAGTAGCACCAGTACTACGGTCATAGGAGTAGGAGTGCGAATTGGTGCCACATCCAGGGGCGGATCCAGGATTTTTCTCAGAGGGGGGTCAGCTCCTATCAGTGATGATGATGATGATGAGCAGGAGGAGGAGCCTTATTTATTCACTGAAATTTCGGGAAAGCAAAAACACAAGGAATACTACAAGTCATCAATTCACCTTTTTCTGCGACCTGAGTGGTCATCTTCTTGGAGGTTTAAATTCAAAAGTTAAGGGAGGGGTCAGGACATCTGGACCCCCCCTCTGGATCCGCCAATGGCCACATCAGTAGGCTATGAGTAGAAGTATGACTTGGTACTACTATTGCAGTAGAATAGGAGTAGGATTAGGTCTTCTATAGCCTTGTACGACGTAAAAGGGGGGAGCGAGATCGGGTCCCACCCCTTCATAGCCGTACTTACCGGTCAGCCATGCCTATACAACCTTCCGAGAGGGGGAAACAGCATGTGAAAAGATACTTGGCGAAATCGGCAGCTATGCTTTCTGCTTACTGCAATGCCGTCTAGTAGAGATGCTTAATTGGAATATAAATTGTTGCTGTCAACTGCTTAATTGTCAGAAAGAGAACGTACGCATTCACTTTGTTTTATTATGCAGAGGTGACATTAGGGGAACTTTAGTTTCGACCGCATGACAGGCTGCCCTGAGCAGGCGTAGATGTGAATCAAATGACGTGTTTATATTGCGTTTTAGAAGACAATTTGCTCTAAAAAAAACAGAAATCATGCCCCTGGGGTGAGCAATAAAACGCCAGTCTTTAATGAAGAAAAATGTGGTGACGTCGGCCGGGAATATTCTAACATAAATGGGCATCCTAAACAAGTAATTAGTACACAGCGTCAGTTTGATTGGCCACTGGCTACCTGGTTCATTTATGCTCCCCTGCTTATTACGCTTGATGTGTGGGAATCCCACCTAAATAAGTGGCTTTCGCGTTTCCATCGCGGTGCTCTTCGAAATCATCATTGCAAGATATAAAAAAGTGAAGGTCGTTTAACTGACGTGAATGCGAGTTGTAGCGCTCGAGCGTGGGGAACGCCGATTGGTTATTCTCAGTTATCCTATTTCGTCATCACTTCGATGAGATGCTATGTCCCCCTCCTTTTTTGGCGCTCTTTGCCCTAGCTAGCCTTGCGCCATAAACATCCAATCATCATCATCATCATCATCATCATCATCGAGATTCTGTGTCCCCTGTCCGGCGCCCCGCATGATAGCGAGCTTCCCAGTCTTTGTGGATGGCTGTGTCCGTACATTTCATGTATATGCCCTCCAAGCGCCCTATCTGAACGCCGTGTATTCCCTGGCCTCGCAATGCTTCACTACTGCGGAGGTGTTTAGCGAATAAATCGCTTTTTCGCAATCTCTAAAAGGGCTAATTCGTTGTCTATAAATGCCATTTACTCGGGTTTGTTACACTACGCGTTTTTCGTTATCTGGTTGATGCCATAAATGGAGTGCTTTTTTGGTATCTTTTGCTGCATTCAGCCTGTTGCCTTTACTGTTGAAATCTAGTATCGCTTATACGATAAACTATTATCAGTTTAGTAAATAACTTGTGAGTAGGCTGATAGGTCTGCCCTCTGGGCCGTGGTGGCTAAAGCGTTGTACTTCTGAGCCCAAAGACGCGGGTTCTATACCGGCCACGGCGGCTGTTTTCCTGGCGGAGGCAAAAAGCGAAAACGCCTGTATGTCCATATCGCGGCGCGCATTTAAGATCCCCAGGTGGTCAAAATTAATCCGGAGCCCTCCACTACGCGCCTCATAGACATAGCCCGGGCTTTCCTGTTACCCACCACAGGCAAGCAAGGCCCCCTGTGAGCCGAAAACAATGTAGTCGCGCAGACTATTGGGTAAGGTTTCCCAGATTGGCTAGCTTTATTTTTTCAGTACCCGAGGGAAACAAGCCTGAACTAAGCTGTCGAATTAGCGTGCTTGACTTCGTCGTTCGACTCTCACGCTTGGGTTCCTTTCGCGCCCCGCGAACAGTCGGCGGAGTAAACAGTCGTCTCCTCGCAGGCGGGCTTCTCATCGATTGAGACCCGTACTACGTCACTTGCGGTGATCGTAGAGGCAATATGTATTATCCAGGGACGTTTGCACGTTTGCCTTTTCGCGATAATGTGTTGTCCTATCTGTGCGCGGAAGTGCAAAAGGCGCGAGGCTATCTTTTTCTTCTTGCTACAGCTCAACGAGTCGATAAGAGCCCGTTTTGAAAAACCGTGACCACTTCGGTTTGGTAGGTCGCACGGCTCTTTGGTGATAATCCAACATTTGACTGTGTCTTCGCACGGTTGGGAAACTAAGAAATCAGACCAGTTAAAGTGGCCTTTAAGCACCTTTCCCCTCGCCTCACCACACGGAAGCACCAAACTAAAAGGTGCTTTAAGGCGAAATCGTAGAAATTAGGAATGGTAAAAATTAAATTGGTGACCGTTTATTTTATCCGTAAAAAGACACTACCTAATATTTTTAGTATGGGAAAATAAAGATGGCAATGGAGCAGGGAGTTTCTTTTTTTTTCTGTTGTTTAATTTCTGAGCGGTCTTCTTTGATTTCGCAGCTTAAGGTCGGAGAATTCGGTTAACAAATTTCGGTCAATTGATCATTGCCTATCGGTTAGTTGTTGGGGCGCTGTTTACCTGTACTTTTTTTCGCTTGCGGCAATGATGTGGTTGTTACGCTACTTACTACCCACGCTTGAAACAAAATCACTGCGCTTGTTAAAGTTGTTCTTCTTGACCTGGTTACAAGGGAGCTGTCGGGGTCGTGCTTGGTGACATGATCGAGCATAGATAGTTTATAAGAAAAATATAAACATTCAGGCTGTTTATTCGGGCTAGGAAATCAGACTTCTTAAGGCCTTTTTTGTGCATATGAACAGTTTCGTCACGGTGTGCAATCCCCTATCTGCAAAACTAGTAAATGTAATGTACGAATATTTTGTAGCTCCGATCGATGGGTCGTGCGTCGGAAAAACAAGTCGAACGACTTGCTTTTGCCATTCTTCTAACGTGCGCCGTAGATTGGGAGCCGGAAAATAGCATATCAAGCTTAATTTAAAACGTCGCCAAGGACGAAACCATTCCCTTTGGCGGTAGACGTAAAATGTGGGTTGAGATTTAATTTGTGGTGCGCCTGTGGGTTACTTTTATGCACATTTACATTCCACAAAGATAAACACGATCCAAAAAAAAAGAAACGTTCAAGAATGAAAGCATGAAATCATGTACCTCGGGCACGCAGGACACCCAAAGAGTTGCAGTTATCAGGCTTACACGTACGACTACCACCTTCTATGAGGCATTGTCCGTGGGCCTTGTAAGGTAAAGGCACAGATCACGGATATGACAACGCAGTTCCACTTCTCCCGAGCTAACTACATGGGAGGCCGCAGAATACGGCATGCATATAGCTCTCGTCTGCTTAACGGACGACCCCTTTCGGTGTAGTCTCCAAGCATAGTCGAGAGTTCGACGGAATACGGTCTGGTCAAATAAAGGCATTTGTATAAAAATGGCAGGGACAC